>NC_142928.1:118651192-118671192 GCF_046866305.1 Octopus bimaculoides | reverse complement strand
GCATTTGTGCAAGTCTATGTTTAAAACAAATTAAAAACTCTGCAAAAACCCAGTACAAATTTTTCATGGCTCAAAATGTTGCTTACTTTTTACTCAACCTGATATATATATGTATATACGATAGATCGCTAGCCACTAAACCTTTTTATTTTCTTTCCCTGTTTATTTCTGTGTTCCTTTCTGTCGAAGAGCATAGGCTCGAAACGTGAAAGACTTTCATACTTCCCTAGCGTTAAACTAATACATCTGTTTGTTGATTACACGCCCGTCTTCGTCTTTTGTTTTGTTTTTGTTTTGTAAATTCTCACTATATGTGTGTATGTATATATATATATATATATATATAT
The DNA here is from genome assembly GCF_046866305.1 of Octopus bimaculoides. Taxonomy (NCBI): domain Eukaryota; kingdom Metazoa; phylum Mollusca; class Cephalopoda; order Octopoda; family Octopodidae; genus Octopus; species Octopus bimaculoides. The sequence goes on along the minus strand of NC_142928.1, from coordinate 118,670,845 downwards.
ATATATATATATATATATATATATATATATATATATATATATATATATATATATATATATATATATATATATATATATAAGTATGTATGTATGCACGTATGCAAATACTTTATTTTGTTTATCGTAGACAAATCAGTTTCTTGGAACTCAGAGTTTCACCTATAGGTACACAAGATCTTCAGGAAACTTCTGATTGGAAAATTGAGAGAGTTTGCAAACATTTTATATAAACATGTCTGTATGTGTATACACACACACACACACATACACACACACACACACATACACACACATAAGCCCCTCCACACACATACATATTCATGCATGCCACATAGAAAATGACGCTATCAAGATAAGTAGAAAGGAGTGCAAAAGATTAAAAGAAACTTGATGAAACGGAAGTGTAACCTAAGTAACATGAGAAGAAAAACTGTTTACATTTCTGCACAGAAAATTAAGGGAATCGCAAGAATACCAAAATTCAAATTTGTTTCATATTATATTACGAACATAATGCAAAAGATTCATTTGTCCAAATTGCAAAATTTTCATAAACAGTCTTGGGACTCTATTTTTTTTTTTTTATTAACTTATTCTTCTTAATTTCTGTTTTTATCTACCCTACTCTTCTGCTATGATACATGTGTGTGTGTGTGTGTACATACACATATAGCCTATGAATGCATATGAATATATGCATACGCTAACGTCTATGTGTACGTGTATGCTTATATATGTGTGTGTATCTGTGTGTCTGTGCATGTGTGTTTGTGTGTACGTAAATTTGTATGTGTGCATATATACCTATATATATATATATATATATATATATATATATATATATATATATATATAAAAGCACGTATACATATATATATACATATTTATGTATATATATATATATATATATATATATATATATATATATATATATATATATATATATATATATATATATACACACATACATACACATTCTCACACACGCATATATTCATACATAGACACATATATACACATGCTTTTGTGTGTTTTCTCTTCGCCTTTTATTCGTTAAAATGTATCTATTAAAGTAAGAGATTCGGTGTGTTTGTAAGAAACTAAATACGCTGTTAGAAATACAGACAAACGAAGTTTAGGAGAGCCACATAAATAATGCCAGAAAAGCCCTTCACTATACGATAACCTTTCTAACAGATGTTTTAGAAAGCAGTACTCTGGAATATTTCACTCTACAATTATGTGGCTATTTCACAGTAAGAGACTTAACTAAATGATTGTTAGAATTTAGGCCTAGGGACAGTGTCTTAACTACAAAGTTCAGGATGTACACAGTTGGAATTCTTTCGCTCATAAGTGTACTACATCAGTACTGGCTTAAACTTAAACAATAATATTATATAATTGGGCTGTCACAGTGCCTTTATGATTGTTGGTAGAAATGAGGATTTTGTGATTAGTTAAAGAGCTAACATTTCAGAAATATTTATTGCATAAATCCATTTTAATTGACTTTAGACATTAGATTTACATCCATTGGAAAGTTGACCTTATATTCATGATTCAGTGAAATTAGCATCTGATGCAAGATTTTTGAAAAAATATCTACAAAAAAAGTATACCTTAAAACGTGGATGTATTCTCTAATAGATGAACATTTTACATTTAGTGGAGATTAACAATTCCTAAGGGTGATATATCATCATAGATTTCGTGACAACAAAAGAATGTAATATCTTGTTAGTTTGGGTAATTGCAATCTGTTATTGTTTCTATTCTTAGTGTTTACAGTAATCTTTGACTCGGCTTTCAGAATCGCTATTGCATCACCATTTGTAGAATAGACGTTTATATGCAAACAGATATTTAATAAAACATTGTCTACTTGACGAAGCATACCTTTCGAAGTATTAATTATCTCATGTGTACAAAATGAGGAAATATTGATAAATTGCTTCATACCAAAATAATAATAATAATAATAATAATAATAATAATAATAATAATAATAATAATAATGATAATAATAATAATAATAATAATAATAATAATAATAATAATAATAATAATAACAACAACAACAATAATAACAATAAGATATGGCTATGATAAAGTATTTATAAATTTATACATCATTCTTCTCAAATTCCTGGAATTCTTAGATTTGTAGCGAATCCTAGAAATTAGAAGTAATTTTTTTCTCTATAATAACAATTTGACACCTCTCACAGCAGTACTGATTTGAGGCCTTATAGGAAATGGAAGAGTGTAGTTGATTAAATCGACACATGTGCATACCTAGTATGAGCTTCTTTCACCAATAACGTGTTGAAAAACAAAACTGATCCTGACAGTATTCGAATGTAGAAGAATACAACTGAATATTGTCAATTTGTTGTCCAATGAACTATTATTTACACCATAGCACTAACTTACTGATATCTTAATCATTCATTGCGGTGATTTATTCAGTAGAACAAGAGCTAAGCTCATAGTGTCAAGTGCAAGTTAGATATGTGCCAGAGTGCCTCTTTCTCCACAAAGTCTACACAGCTTGTCTTCCCTCAAACCCCATCTGTGCAGGTTTGTTGGCGTCAGGAAGGTGTCGTACACTGAACGTAGGTTCCACTCCACAGATCAGTCTATGTGAGCTTCCTCTTAGGGAGATCCCATGTAGTCCATGCACCTTGAGATACCAACTCCACAGCTCTTCATTTTCTTCTTTCTTCCTCCTGGTACTGCGCTTCCTGGGTCATAGCCCACCTCACCCTGGTGTCTGCTTTCTTCCTTTGTTGGAAATAGGAAGAACCAAGACCCTGGCGACCCCTGCAAGTAACTACAATGATGTCGCGTAGCTCCAGCATCCCTTCAGCCTGACCGACTGCGGTGCTAGATACCCACTTCCGCCCAGACCTTGTAGTAATACCTGCATGTATGACAAGCTCGTCCTTAGAGTCTCTATACATCATTACAACATTACATTTTCATACTTTAAATTCCTCCACTACGGATGACAGGAGAAGTTGTAGCTGTCCTAATTTTATGTACAGACCTATTGATGAGAAGCTTGGAGGAATACCGAGCCATCTTCGGAGGTATTTATTTACGTTCCTTTCCACTCCTTCCACACCTGTCATCGGAATATCATATATTGCAGTTTGCAATGTTTCACCATAAAAGGAGAATAACAAATGTCACTAAATGTGATTAGAGTGTTAAGAAACACCAACATTACTTGAAATAAAAGCTAAACCACTCTGATGCTGTAGTTAACACACATGAATGAAAGATATTATTGACTCGCAAGTATTTTCTCCTGAATTATTTGCTCCGTATTGAAATTACTTTCATACTGATGGTTGGCATGATTCGGCGCAAAAACGAATCAGTTGCAGCGCAGACTTCAGCGTGACGTATTGGGGCTTTCCATCATGGTAATGCGTGCTGAGGAAAGTGAGGCTATAATGCCAGTCTAGCAACCAGTCCACGTGAGTCCAAATACTTGAATGTATATTCAGAGTTTATCTTAGCCCGTTTGCCCGCAGATGGTTAATTTTTGTGGTTATCAGTGTCAGGTAGATATACTTAGTATGTCCTTTGATTAACTTTAATATACACACACGCATGCGCGCGCACACACACACACATAGAAAAAAGAAAAATAAGGACGAAAGTAATGCCTGTGAGAGCTAACTAATCTTTTATCTTTCATCTGTTACTTGTTTCAGTCATTAGACTGCAGCCATGCTGGGGCACCGTCTTGAAAACTGTTTAGTCGACTGAATCGACTCCTGTACTTTTTTTTAATGCCTAGTACTTATTCCATCGTTTTCTTTTGCTGAATCGCTACCTTACGGTGACTTAAACATTCAAACACCGGATGTCAATCGGCGGTGAGGAACAAACACACACACAAACACACACACACACACACACACACACACACACACACACACACACACATACACACATCTATCTATCTATCTATCTATCTATCTATCTATCTATCTATATATATATATATATATATATATATATATATATATATATATATACACGACGGGCTACTTTCAGTTTCCGTCTACCGAATCGACTCACAAGGGTTTGGCCATTCCGAGGCTATTGTAGAAGATACTTGCCCAAAGTACCACCCAGTGAGACTGAAACATGTTAACGTTTCTTTAGGACTTTCGACATATATTGATACGACTTAAAGAAAGTTTGAAATCGTGTATGAAACCTAAGTGATAATTATTATTACTTTCTTTTTATATATGATCTTTTATTTGAAACGTGTTTTGCTTGTCATGATACTTGTGAAAGAAGCAAGACGTTCACCTACAGTATACAGGTCATACTCTGTCATCGACTCACTTTTCCCACCTCCTTCTACAAGAGACACTCGGTTTTCATTTTATTTAGTTATTGAAGTTTTTGACCACTCCTTGAGTGAGATGACGCCACTAGAAGCAAAGAGCCTCAAGAGATTGAAAGAGACTCAAATTCACCACATTCATCTCTTCTTTCTTTCTTTCTTTCTTTCTTTCTTTCTTTCTTTCTTTCTTTCTTTCGTTACTGTTTTCATCTTGAACATTTATTTTCATTTTCTTTCTGTTTTTCTTTTTTCTTCTTTTATGTATGTACAGTACTTAGTTTTATATACTCCTTAGTACCTACTTTGCTTGTGTCTGAAATCCAATGGAAAGATTGCTTTTCTATGTTGAGAAATTTACAGAATAAAATTAGGATGAAAGAGGATATATACATGCATACGTGCATACATACATATGTGTATGTGTGCATACATACATTAATACATAAATTAATACATATATAGAATCATAAGGACGTGCATATATAGAACCATACACACATAAATGAATATACGCTTGTATGATTATATGTGTGTATGCATGCATATTTAAATATATGCAAACGCAAGTGTATACACATAAATAAATATTTACGCGCATACGTTTAAGGCGGTGAGGTGGCAGAGTTGTTAGTACAGCGGGAAAAATAGCGATTTTTCGTCTGTCTCCTCGTTCTCAGGCCAAGTTTCGCCGAGGTCGACTTTGCCTCTCTTTCGGGTCTATAAAATAAGCAGCAGTTGAGTAGTGAGGTCCATGTAATCGACTTCCTTCTCTCACTAAAAAACTGCTGGCCCTGTGTCAAAATTTAAAACCATTACGTAAACGATAGCAAAGCAACGATCTGGCAGAACCGTTAGAGAGCCGTACAAGATGCTTAGCGGAATTTTTTCCGGTTTTATGTTTTGAGTTTAAATGCTGCCCAAGCCGACTTTATCTTTCATCTTTTCGAGTTCGATAAGATAAACACCAGTTGAATACTAGGGTCAATGTAATCGACTAACTCCCTTCTTCAAAATTTCAGGTTGTGTGGTTATGAGAACAACTAAGTCGTTAGTAACAATGTTTCAAACGTGTTACTCACCGCTTCACTACATTTACTGTAATGAGAGGAATAGAAGAAAAAAAAAAAAAGAAACATGTGTAACTCAAGTGAAATACTATGAATTATGTTAATTCAAAACCATCTGGTTTTTGTTTGCTCCTCGATTTCTACATCTTTTGCGCATACATCGGTATAAGATGCAATCACACACACACACACACACACACACACACGATAGGCTAGGACATGGTTTGCATCGAAGAAATTCCACTTATAATCAAGCCTCAAGCCGAGGAAAATACACATGGTGAAAGAAATAGCGGTGCAGTAGGATCGAATATGAAACCACATGGTTGCAAAACGAAATTCTTAATCACACAACCATGCCTGCATCTAATAGTTTAAATGCTTCTAGCTGGGAACGTCCAATCAACATTGCTTTCTTCATCACCTTGAAACAGTACCCTTTCCTCCTGCAATACCAGTTAACAATAATGCTTCGAAATAATAAGGTTTTTATTCATTTTTTTTTTTGGGTAACGGAGGGCCATACTGCTGCACGATATGCATTCCATTATCGATGCTGATATCGTAATAAACAGGTGCACGTGTAACTATTTTAACATGCAGCACCCCACCAAAAATTTGTAACGAAAGAGATTAAGGCCTGTTTCAACCATGAGACATTTAATGCGACCACTTAAAGAAGTACACTAACCATAAGTGACAGCTATGTGACTTAGGTTTTTTTCTTTTTGTTTTTTTAAATGATGGTTCATTTGTGAACGTTTATATATTTTATTGCTTTCTTTGTCATAGCGTTTCTAAGTAAAAACGTGCGCACACAGGTCATAACCTCCTCCCCCTCCCCTCCCCTCCTCCTCCGTCGTCGTCGTCATGATCACCTTCTTACTCTTCTTTTTCTTCATCTACTACTACTACTACTACTACTACTACTACTACTACTACAACTACTACCACTACTATCTTGCTTGTTTCTCCACTTGTACATTCGCGCACGTATATACAGAGATAAAATCAAAAAAATAAAATAGTTGATAAAAAGCTATTAAATCCACTTGCAGAAAACGACAAGAACCTCATTATCATCATCCCAAACAAGAACAGCATCACCAAACAACAACATCCACACTACCAACACCCCCAACGCCACGAATACCAACAAAAATAAACAAATAAAAATTAAAAAAAAATACTCACCGATAATCTATACCTCAGAATGCACTCAACAAACTTTTCAAGTAATTATAAAAAGCGTAGATATTCAATTTTGAAAAAGTCAAGTGATATTCTGCTTAATTGTTGGAAAACATTTTAAAAGAAACCCTTGAAAAAAAAAATCAAAAAAAAAAAGAAGAAGCAGAAAATATATCATCAACAGAAAAATGTCAATAAAAATTAAATAAAAATGTGTTTTGAGATAATTTTTCCCTTCACAATTATGAGAGAAAATAACAAGCAAATAACCACACCTGAAATGGCATTGCTCATCTTACACAAAACTACACACCCCATATTTTCACATTTGCTAATGGTTAAAAGATATTTCATCAGAGGAGTTATCCTCTTCTTTTACTCACACCCGCATACATCTACTCACACCCGCACATGTATGTATATAACTTACATACATACACGCACATACAATTACTACGCAGCCTTCTAGGGTAATTTGAAATGGACAGAAAAGAGATATAACTTTCATGATAGAAATACAATATCAGTCTTGCTTTTAAGAGTAAACAAGGTGGTTACAGCACAATATCTTTTTTTGTCTGTGGACAGAAGACTGGGATTCATCGAAATGGTTTCTAGTCTTCCTAGATCTTCATGAACGAAGAATACTCATTTTCTGTCAACGTAGAGTATTTTCATAAAACCTGAGGCATAAAAATCAAAATCTGTCAAAGAGCGGATGAAACCAGGAGAGTCAGTGGTATATATATTCCTGTCTGGATCACAACTACCCGACGAACGGAAACGTAAAACTCTGAGTAACAGTATTTTGAGATGTCTTCGCAGCTTTAATAAAAAAGGCATTTACTCTACCTTCGGTATTCGAGTACTATTTGTTTCACCTTGTTTTGCATTTATCTTTTTACTCGTATATATATGAATTTTCATAGGTAAAAGAAAATAACAGGCACTGCTAAGCACCCGGTTTTAAGCACCATAAAGCAGATGCTATGGTTATATATATATATGCATGTATGTATTTATGAGTGCCGTTGTGAATGTGTCTGTAAATGTGAATGTGTCTGTATCTTTATGCCTGTGTGCGATTGTGGGTGCCCAGGAGTGAGAGTTTGTGTGTGTGTATGTATATGCCCACACGCGTGCGCGAAATACTCGAATACATTCATACAGACAGCTGATTTTAATAGATAGATATCTTCTTGGTTCCAGTCATTGGGAGGCATATATACTTCGGTAAAGACTTCGGGATCCTATACAACATCATCTCATTCTATCAATCTCAATAGTTTCAAACCTATTATTTACATCTTAATTAATCAATTTCATAATTCATATTGCATAGAGGAACATATTGCAATAATTCATTTGTCTTTGCACTACTGACTTACGCAGATTTCAAAACATACACACACACACACACGCTCAAACGCACATATACGCACGTGGCTACACCCCCCCCCCCCACACACACAAGAAACATATGTATCTGTATATGTGTATATGCATGCATGTATGTGCTCATGTATGTATATATACATAGATATATGTGTGTGTGTGCATGTGTGTGTTTGTAGGTGGGACTGTGTGGCAAGAAGTTTGTTTATGAATCACACAATTCTGGGTTCAGTCTCACAGCGTGGCACCTGGGGTAAGTGTCTTCAACTACAACACCGGGCCGACCACAGCTTTGGGAAAGTATTTGGTAGAGGGAAACCGAAAGAAGTTCGTCATACACATATGCAAACACACAAACGCACACAAATATACACAGACACACAAACACACATATGCATGTGTGTGTGTGCGTGTGTGTGTGCGTGTGTGTGTATATTACGTCACCATCAAAGAAGATATAATACTGGCCATAAATTAAATAGACACAAACTCAGCTGCTAGCCTTGATGGATTCCCAGCAATCCTTCTCAAATCATGCAAACGAACCCTCGCAAAATCTCAGCAGCATCTCTTTCAGAGTCGCAAATGATAAGTTCCCTGGCAAATTCAAGAAGGGAATAATATGGTCTATCCTTAAAAGAGGAGCAGAGCAAATGCTTAAACATCAGTAAAGACCTCGTAGAAGCTGCTCGACATAGCTCAATTCTCGACTTCGCAAAAGCATCTGATAAAATCGTCTATCGTATGATATCTAACAAGCAGCGTGATCTCGGCATAGGAAAACTTGGAGAGTGGCTACATGACATTTTAAAACATAGAAACAATGTTGTAGTAACCAACTGTTCCAATGGAGCTCAAGTAATGAATGGTTTCTCAGAGAACACTGTCTTGAGGTCACTGCCATTCATAGTGGCCCACCCAAAAATTCTCACGGCTGCTCAGACAGCCACCCTTGCTAGTTATGCAGACTACACAAAATTCTCTCAGTCGGCAAGAAAGCTACGCAGTGATATACATCTGTAAAATCCTAGAAGGACTTGTACCAAACTTAGTCATTGAAAGTTGAACAAGCAACAGAACGGGGTGTCATTGCATAGTGGCAAAGATTCCAACATTGTCAACAGGGTACAGGACCAGATACTAGACCAGCTTGAGATTCGAAGGTCCACAGCGCTTCAATATCCTCTAAAAAGCCAGAGAGATTTACATGGACGTAAGAGTCTTCAGATCAAAACTGGTTCTCGTCTTGTCAAGAGTTTTGGATGAGCCTACCTCGCGGCAGGAAACGCAGATGAAAGTAGGAACATCAAACTCTCCCGTTCACATATCGGATAAGGTTTCAAGTAGTGAAAGTGTAACAAAGTTAACTGCGGTGCTCCAGTAGGGTCGTATGTCTGGAACTAAAAACAATGCATATAAAATAACAGATGTAGTGAGTCCCTTTTAATACACAGCCTCTTACCTAACCAACGATGACAATATAATGATAAGCTAGCATATACGTGTATACATATATGTGTGTGAGAGTGTGTGGATACACACAGACCCGCGCGTGCACACACGCACACACATACCCATACTTGTATTCCCATGCATGTATATATATATATATATATATATATATATATATATATATACAGAGAGAGAGAGAGAGAGAGAGAGAGAGAGAGAGAGAGAGAGAGAGAGAGATTCTTATTTTAGTTATTCTCCGACAATGGAAAAGATTAGCACAGCGTTACAAAAATAGTTTTAAAACATTTATTACTCTGAGCGCATTAGTGCTGGAAGAATTCCGCACTCAGGGAAAAACAAACATGTTTGTAGTGCTCAGCGAATATTTTATATCACATATACATTCATTCATACATTCATACATACATGCATACATACATACATACATACATACATACATACATATACATACACACACGCACACGTATACATGTTTGTACTATATATTTATATATATTTATATATATATATATATATAATACACACTTCACGTCTGGCTGTACAGCCTTTTTGTTTGTTTATTTCACCGTTTCGTTTTCCTGTCTTGTTTTCCGTCCGCCACTACCCTCCACGAAAACAATTTAATTAGTGTTCGTGGGAAGAACCATTTTAACGATGCGTACTGCCTTAATTCTTCGAAACGCCGGAGTTTTAATGGTGGCAGCTGATGAAGGGGATGTTTCTATGTGGCCTGCTTGTTTGTTGCACCTTGTTTACCATTTTGTCCTTGTTCTTTAGCCACGTCATGTACCCAGCTATGTATCTATATTTACATGTATATGAACGTATATACATACATGTACATATATATGCATATACTCATATATTGTTTGTATCACGACAGAACGCACGCGTTACCTTTATACAGTAAGTTTTAACTATTTTTCTAACGCGACTCTCTCTATTTCTATCTCCCCCTCTCATTCTTCCCTCTATTGTTCTTCGCCTCTACCTGTCACTACTTCTCTCGCTCTCTCTATCTCTTCCAGTGAAATTATTCACTGATATCGAAAAAGTGAAAACAAGCAATGTTAATTCTCTAAATGAGGTATTAACAGAAACTGCACGGGTCCGTTCGTGCTACAGATCACGATGAGAGGGATAACTTCCCTTGGCAAAACAAACAGGACACAGAAGTGTGTCGATAAGCCAGCTGGAGGAGATGACCTCCTGGGGCTAAAAGCAACAGTAACATCCACCCCTAGGGGTCAGCCACATTTAAGTGGCAATATACTTCACTTTATCGTGCAGTTACTGTTAATACCTCGTTTAGAGAATTAACATTGCTTGTTTTCACTTTTTCGATATCAGTGAATATTTTCACTGGAAAAAGATACTTAAGGTTTGCCAAGAATTATCCTTCTCATCGCAGATCGGTGGCTATCGGACGCTGACGAAGGGAAATAACCCTGAAGCTCGGGTCCGTTCGTGCTACAGATCACGATGAGAGGGATAGCTTCCCTTGGCAAAACAAACAGGACACAGAAGCGTGTCGATAAGCCAGCTGGAGGAGATGTCCTCCTGGGGCTAAAAGCAACAGTAACATCCACCCCTAGCGGTCAGCTACATTTAAGTGGCAATATACTTCACTTTATTGTGCAGTTACTGTTAATACCTCATTTAGAGAATTAACATTGCTTATATATATATATATATATATATATATATATATATATATATATATATATATATATATATATATATATATATATATATATATATATATATATATATATATATATATATATATATATATATATATATATATATATATATATATATATATATATATATATATATATATATATATATATATATATATATATATATATATATATATATATATATATATATATATATATATATATAGGCGCAGGAGTGGCTGTGTGGTAAGTAGCTTGCTTACCAACCACATAGTTCAAAGTTCAGTCCTACTGTGTGGCACCTTGGGCAAAGTGTCTTCTACTATAGCGTTGGGCCGACCAAAGCCTTGTGAGTGGATTTGGTAGACAGAAACTGAAAGAAGCCCGTCGTATATATGTATATATATATATATATATATATATATATATATATATGTATGTATGTGTGTTTGTGTGTCTGTGTTTGTCCCCCCACCATCGCTTGACAACCGATGCTTGTGTGTTTACGTCCCCGTAACTTAGCGGTTCGGCAATAAAAGACCGATAGAATAAGTACTAGGCTTACAAAAGAATAAGTCCTGGGGTCGATTTTCTCGACTGCAGGCGGTGCTTCAGTATGGCCGCAGTCAAATGACTGAAACAAGTTAAGGAGTAAAACAGTAGAGTAAAAGAGTATAGGTAGATAAATAGATAGATATATTTCTTTATTAGCCACACAGGGCTCAACATAGAGGGGACAAAATACAAATGTAGAGTTTTTCTTTTCAATGGGGACGAAAATACAGTAAAAGATTAAAATGGGGATAACGATGAAAAGGTATCGAGAAAACGTTTGGGGTATGTACAAAAAAAAAAAAATGAAAATATTACAAAAATTTCCCAATAAATGGGGAGGTTATCCGTGGAAAGAAAAACCTACGGAAAAGACCACGGTAACCTCGGTCCTTAGTGTCACAATTTGTTAAATAAAATTCCTTTTATTTATGCAAGAAACGTAATTAACTCACTGTTTACAAAATTTTAAACGTTTTATAGAATCATGGTCAAGGTGGCTTCGTCATTTATACGTGCCATTCTTGCTACATGTATCCATCTTTTTTTGAAACATTTGCTAGACAACACTTGCCTCTCTACTCTCACCTTCCTTTTCAAGTGATACTTGAAAAAGTTGGTAAGAGATTGACCAGAGAGGAAAGTATTTGTCTCTAATCCTTTCAGACGCGTCCACCAGATGCATTCTTTGGCCATAGCCACAAGTACGATAAATACAGCTCTTCCTTCCCGTTTAAAGGAAGGAGGCGTGACGATATTGACGATAGACTCGGTTGATGAACCGACTCGTCCCACACGTAACAGCAGTCGTTCGACATAAGCCCACAGCTCCGAAATGGTTGGACACTGCACGAGTGCGTGTAGAACGGTTTCGTCGCTCTGACCGCATCTCGGGCAGGTCGGCCCCGCATTTCGCGAGCCGTGTCTATAGAGCTTACCCCGAACGGGTAGCGCTTCTCGGTAGCACTGCCAGGCCAGGGATTTCTGGAAGTTGTCCATAGGTCCCGGCCCGAAAGTCGTCTTGAACAGGCGGGTCAGGTATTCCTCGTCGACGCCCAGGTTCGCCCCGAGATCGTCGTCGTACCTGCCCTCCACTAATCCCCTATAGAATGACTTCGTTGTGATGCAGCCGCTCAAAGTCGACCCGGGACGGCAAAGTTGTTGCAGAGCAACGCGACACTCACGGTGCCATCCGCCATTCCTCGGCCTCTTTTTGATCCACGACTGCAGCTCGGTCATGGAGACGAGCTGCGGGAAAGCGCGTCGCACAAACGGCGACCACACCTGCTCACCGTCGTCTACGTAGAGCCGGAGATGTCGCAGTCTCAGCGCATGTCTGCGCATCATCAACCACGGCATGCCCAGCCCTCCTTTCAGCGGGTGTTGGCAACAAACGGATTGCCTCACCATCGGAACGCTTCCTTTCCACAAAAAGCGGAAGAGGATGCGCTCCATTTCGGTGATGGCGCGATCGGGACAAGGCACGACGGTCAGGCGGTATTCGATGACGGACGCGATGTACGCGTTCGCCACCGCCGCCCGACCTTTTAGGGACAGCTTCCTCTCGGACCATTGCCGGCAGAGAGTGGCCACCCTACTCGTTATCTCGTCCCAGTTCTTCTCCGTTTGCAGGTCCGGACCGAACCAGACTCCGAGCAACTTGACCGGACCGTCCGTCCAGCGTCCCACTACTGAGGCGCTGCCGGACAGATTGGGCTTGCTTCTCCAGGTGCCGAGCAGCAAACCCACCCACTTATCCCGGTTGATTTTCGCTCCCGTCACCGCTTCGTAGTCTTTCAGCGTCTCGCCGACAAGCTCGACGTGCTCGTGGCTAGACACTATGACGGTGACGTCGTCCGCGTATGCCGACACGCTCGTCCCGCATCCCAATTCTTGCGGGATGCCCCTCAGCGACGCCAGATTCCGCAGTAGTGGCTCGAGAGTCAATACGTACAGAAGCGACGAGAGGGGGCATCCCTGACGGACCGAACGTGCAATGTGGAAAGGTCTTGATAGGTGCCCATTGACGCGAACTACCGAACGGATGCCTTTGTACAAAGCAGCCATCCAGCCGCGGAAAACGGGTCTGAAGCCGGCCGCTGTGAGGACAGCCTCTAAGTATTGATGGTCTACCCTATCGAAAGCTTTGGATTGATCCAAATTGATCAGGGTCCCACCCATGCCAGGTTCCTTAACTACCCGCTCTATGATGTAGCGCATCAGATGGAGGTTGTCATGTATGCTTCGCCCGGCACGGCGCACGTTTGCGCCTTGCCGACCAGTTTCTCAATGACAAGCGCCAACCGCTTGGCTAACACCTTGGCCAAAATTTTCATGTCTGCATTGAGCAGAGTGATGGGCCTAAAGTTATCTATGATATTCCCCTTGTTTGGATCTTTCTTTAGCAGCGTTACGGCTCCTCGGCTCACAAAACCAGGAATGCTCCCGTTCTGTTGCCAGTTGCAGTACACCGCCGCCAAGACGTCTCCAAACAAGTCTGGCATACAGTTGTAAAGCTCGTAGGGCAGACCATCCAAACCCGGAGATTTGTCCCTCAAGCATCTCGCCATCGCGTCCCTCACTTCCGCCGCCGTGACGGCACCTTCGCAGCCCTCTGCCTCTCTTGCTGAGAGTCGTGGCAGGCTGTGCAGGTAGGCACTGAAGTCCACCCTGCGTTCTCACTCGCCACTCGTCCCGAACAGTCGGGCAAAATGCCGCTGAAAGGCCTCGCACATCTTGCTCGGCTCAAGCAATTCGCGCCCCTGTTCATCTACCAGAGACCGGATGGTGGCTCTGTTGCCTCGCTGCGCCTCCGCCACCCGGGCCTCTCGCGCGGCTCCAACACCTTCGTTCCTTAGAGCACGCATCCTTGCCCTGACAGCACATCCTTCGTGTTTGGCGTTGAAATGTTGATCGAGGGCCAATTTCGCCGCCAAAACGTCGGTGGCGATGCCGCTTCTTAATGCCTCCTCTAACTTATTCACTAGCTCTCCCTCTACTCTGTTTCTATCTACGGCTAGTGCCTTGCTATATCTAGTTGCTTCTGCTTTTACTGCTCTCTTGAGGGCAAACCACCATTTGTTGTTGACGATAGCTCCCGTCAAGGCCCTCTTTACTAACGTGCTAATCCGGTCTCTGAAAACTTGTCTCGACGGGAAAGACGCGTTTAGTTTCCAGTAACCGGGACCCTGCTTATGTGCCTTATCTAAGTCTAGCGTACACGTCACAAGTTTGTGATCCGTGTAGCTGACTGTGTGGAATTGTGGACATCCTAAGCTAGCTCTATCTATTGTCCCACATACTATCCTATCTAGATACGATCGCGACGACCCAATGCGGTTACTCCATGTCCACGTTGGCACATTTCGGTGTTCGAGTCGGTACCTGTCAGACAGTTGAAAGCGTTTGAGCAGGTCTCTGAGGCCTTTGCATCCTCTTCTATTGTTGTCTCTTCCTACGTAGTCTAGATGCATGTCCAAGGTAGCATTCCGATCCCCCACTAAAAGTAAAGGACGAGACGTTCCCAGGAATACCTCTTGACGTCGAAAGAAATCCGACCGACCTGTTAAAGGAGGAACATAGACTGCTAGCAGCCGAAAAGCGCAACCATCGCTGCCGTCGACACCCAGCACAATCAGTCTACCCTCCGGGTCTATGAATATCGTCTTTACTTCGAGATCCAGACTCTGGCAAAAAAAAACCCGCCGTGCCACTACCGCCCATCCTCGGCAGATAGGGAGAAAAATAAATGTTAAATTGTCCGCCAAACATGAACTTTAGGGCCCGCGGTTCATGGAGTCTGGTCTCACTAATGACTATGATATCCAAATTGTGTAACTTGATGTCATTTAAGAAGTACCCTTGTTTCCAAGGGGACCCCCAACCCACGCACATTCACACAACCAATCTACGCCATGATTCTATTTAAATATGTGCTTTAAAGCACAAAACAAAAGGAACGGTGAGTTACTTACCGTTCGAAAGTTTTGTTTCCTCCTTGGATTTTTCACCAAGGAGGCTATTGTACAATTTCTTGCACAAATATTTTTGACATCCCTCTACCGCGTTGGGGTAGAGGGATATTATTTTGTGGTGTAATGCTGGTGTTACATGATAAATTTTAATGTGTTTTGGCGGTGTTGTGCGTGGGTGGTTGGTTGTTTTGATGTCGTTATTTGTGATGTTTGTTTTAGAGTTGATGTATTTCATCAACTCTGTATTTGTAGTGTCTATTGCTGTTAGCATTGTTTTTGGTGTGTTATTATGGGTGTCTATCATGTAGGAGTTGGGAGTGTTTTCGGGAGATGTGAATCTCCCTGCTTTGTTGTTGTTCGTTTTTCTTTTTTTGCTCCTCTTCCTCCTTCCTTTTTGGGCTATTTTCCATTCCTCATTACTTGACACGTCTTCAGATGAAAACTCTGAGGAATCGGAAGGAGGTAGGGGCTTTTGTATGGATCTGTGTTTGCTTGTGTAAGTGGTTGTGTTGTTGTTTTTGTTGTTGTTGGTTGTTGAATTTTTGGTTGTGGTGTAAGTGATGTGGGGGAAGGGGTATCACTTTTTGTATTGTCTTTTCTTTTTTCGTCGTCTTTGTTAATTTTGCAGTTTTTGTTGTATTTTCTTTCGTTGATGTTGTTAATGTTGCTTTTGTTGTTTTTTTTGTGTGGATGGCGGTGTGGGCAGCAAGGCTTTTTTATGTGTTTAGTTAGTTCTTGTTGTTGTTGTGTTTTTCGGGCAGTCGGACACTCCTTTTTGAGGTGTGCCTCGCTGTCGCATAAGTAACAGCGAGGCCGCCTGCCCTCTACCACTATATGTAACTTTTGATTTGTTGCCAAACGGATGTATGGTGGGATTTTTTTGATTTCTTGTTCGTTTGTGTGGAACAGGATTTGTATGTTTTTTCCCGTCCAGTTGCTTTCTCCAACGTTTATTTTAAGTATATTTATGTTGTCCATGTCGACACATATGGCCGATATCAACCATAGTGTGTCTATTGTTGGAGGTGCGTGCTTTATTGTTACCTTTGTTACCTTTTGGCCAAGGTAACTGGGTAACATTGTTATTTCTGGTGTGTGAAGAGTTAGCGTTGAATACCTCTTCGCCAACTCTTCATTTCGAAAAATCACCTGTACCTGTGCAAATCTGTACCAAGTAATATATGATTTTTTATCCCAAATTGATTGCAAACATTTTTGAATTTTGTCTATACTGGCCTGTTCCGGCCTTCTACTTTTAGTGTTTATTATTTAATATATTATTGTTTTCCTACTTGTTTTCTCTAATATGCGTTGTGGTATGTTTAAGTGTACTTCACCGCTTTCTTTGGTGATTAATTTTCTCGTTTCTATAATTTCCTTTGTTGTGTAGGACACAACAGTTTCACTTTGCTTCAAAGCTTCAGCAAAGTTTTTGTTTTTGTTATTGTTGTTATTGTTGTTGCTGGTGCTAGCACTGGTATTGGTGGCAGATGTGGTGTTTATGACTGTGTCAGTGGTGTTGTGTCTTGTATTCATTTTTCCTTCCTCTCTTTCGCTTGCTGCTGGTGAAGAGAGCAAAGGTTGAGTTGAACTGTTGCTGCTGCTGCTGCTGTTGTTGTTGTTGTTGTTGTTGTTGTTGTCGTTGTTGTTGGTGGTGTTGGTGATGATGGCGTCAGCAGAAATTGTGTTGACGTCAGATACTTTGGAGACATCGTCTGTGTTCTGTTTTGTAACTTTGGTAACAGTTTTGTTTTTGTTGTTGGTGGTGGTGGTGGCGGTGTTAACTTTCAAGTTCACACTTGCATCTGTGTGTGTGAATTCTTTTTCCTTTTTCTCTATTCTCTCGTTTAACTGTGAGGAAGGAAGACTAGGAAATTCTTTTTCGAACGAAATACTGCAAAATTCAGCGTTCGTTTGACGAAACTTTTCATGGCTAGAAGACGCCATCGTCTCAAAATAAAAATGGCTAGAAAGCCGAAATTGAATTTTAAAACCTGGGAATGTGCCACACAGGGCAGATTTCCGTTGCAAAAAACTTGCACCAGAGAGTCTATAAGTTGTTATACAACTTTCTATATAAAATAAACTTTACAAACAAACTTTTTAAAACATAAAAAAGGCAAAACTTACGGAGCCGACACGTCTACCGTCCGTCCATAGAGATAGATAGATATATAGATTGATAGATATATAGATAGATAGATAGATAGATAGATAGATAGATAGATAGATAGATAGATAGATAGCTATACACATACATCTATACCTGTTTATATCTACTATCTACATATATATATATATATAAATGAACCACACTTAAACTGTCAGGATATTGTATTATATGAATATGGTTGTTTATGTGTGTATGTGTGCGTGCTTATAAATCACACCCACATTGTGAGATTACTGCATTATAATCATATAGTGTAAACGCTATTTGTATAACATTTTGTATTATTCGGATTTTGTAAGACTTATTTAATAGAGCATGAAATTGCTCAGTTCCTTGTCACTCTATTACATGTTTTATACATTTTATCTATTTGTCAACAAAGAGCGCTTTGTATCGTTCTGAAATAGTTCAGAGGGCGTAGAATTTTAAGAACGTATATTATTCAGGCAACGCTTTCAGTCTAGATAGAATAAAATCCTCAATATGTGGTTGACCAAGCGAAATTTATCATCGACAACGTTTGAGATATGTACCGCATTGTACCGCAGCTTGTGAAGTATAACTCTCTAAGTAGTCCGTTCAATCTCGCTGTTTATAGGAGTTGTTGATGTTATGTTGCTCTAGATCGGCTTTGATCGAACAGACTAATGAGACAAGTTCTAGCTGTGATAATGTCCACTCTTATGGTACATCAAGGGTTGTGTTCTTTACTGGAACCGTGAATCTCGAAACACATAAATCTTTATTTCTATTTATTATGGGCACACGACCTGAAATTTTGGGAGACGGGCTAGCCGGTTACAACGACCCCAGTGTTCAACAGGTACTTATTTCATTGGCCCCGAGAAGATGAAAGGCAAAGTTTACCTGAATGGATTTTGATCTTAGAACGTAGAGACGGGCGAAAAGCCGCCAAAGTGAGTTGTCTAGAGTTTCCTACTTCATTGAAGACAGTAGCGGGTGGTTTGAACGATATTTGGTTGCCGCTTTTAGCTAAGCAAACGGCCTCATAGAGGTTCCCTTACAGTCTTGTAAAAAAAAAAATAGGTAATAAGAATAGAAACAACTCATTAGTGTCAAGAGTTCAACGAGACATTTAACCTCGTTTTGCATGTAGAGTCTGTGTATATCGGAGTGAGGAACAAATCGACTATTTTCTCTTGGTTTTATGAACTTTGAAGAGCTGAAAAAAAATAGAGAAACTAGTCATGTGGTTATTCATTTTGCAATACAAAGAAAGTCTTTTGGTACAAGCTGTTCAAAAATAAGTTGAGTATCATATATATATATATATATATCAATAATTTTATAAACTTATCAACGCACAAACACGCATGCACACAAATACACAAACACACACATACACACACACACACACATATATATATATATAAACAGTTTTGGTTGTAAGATATGGAGCATTATTCACAAACTATAATTTATAGCTTTATGTAAAGCCACGAGCAGACAGAACCATTAGCATGCCGGACAAAATATCTAGTGACTTTTCGTCCGTCTGTACGTTGTAAGATCAAAATCTGGTGAGGTCGATTTTGCCTTTCATCCTTTCAGGTTAGATAAAATAAATACCAGTTAAACTCATGGGGTCACTCTAATCGACTAGCCCTTCTCTCAAAATTTCAGTCTAGTGCCCATAAGAAAAGGGCTTATGGACTTATAAAATTCGCGATTCATATACATATATATATATATATATATATATATATATGTATGTATCTATGTGTGTGCATATATACACACTCATGTATGT
>NC_142928.1:118631192-118646192 GCF_046866305.1 Octopus bimaculoides | reverse complement strand
TGCATTCTGTTCTTGTAGACGTCCACTTGCAGCTGCTTAAAAGGAACATAACCTGCATCGATCTAACTCGCATCGATATCTTGTAAATGCTTTGAGCACATATTCATTCAGATCAAAATAAAAAACTCTTCTTTGGTATGGGTAAATTGTCATACTTTTCTTTCCAAATTTTCAGCTTCGGTCCCATCTCTTGAAGAACATTTTTTATCAACATACAGTAAAAGGTTGTGTGTGTGTGTGTGTGTGTGTGTGTGTGTGTGTGTGTGTGTGTGTGTGTGTGTGTGTGTGTATGCGCGCGCGCGTATGTATTTCCCCCTTTATCACTGTTGCTATTAACCCCAACTCATAACTACTTACAACCTGCTATCCTCCATCAAAATTATCGTCGTCCTCGTCATCCACATCATCATTGTTAATGTCATCATCATCACCCACATCAACATCATCATCATCATCGTCGTCGTCGTCGTCGTCATCATCATCATCATCATTAGAACGAGTAACAACAGTAGCATTATGTTCGGGACGAATATAACCTATGTAGTAGTAGTAGTAGTAGTAGTAGTAGTAGTAGTAGTTGTTGTTGTTGTATTTGTTGTCATGTTTTGTGTAGCACTGCGTGAATCTGGATGGAGTTCATGTATGATCAAGGGATTCTAGTCAAATGACTAGTTTCTCTCTTACTCAGATTTCGTGCTTATTTCTGGGACTACTTCACTCTGCATTGTTTTAAGAAGGTAAGATACGATTTGAGGCAGATGGAGTTTACTATTTCATGGCGGTTCCGCAACAGGAAGATGGCCCTTAAGAAATACCTTGATAACAAGTGTTATTGTTGTTTAATCGACGGTACCCTTGATCAAAGAGACCAATAATGAAAAGCATCTTAGTCATGACCAACACGCTTTGCGAGTGCCTTGAACAACACTAACTGATGTGGCAGTTCATTTTCTCAGAGGAGAGGGCTTGATTTGAGGGTATTTTCCCCATTTTCTATCAACTTGAATGACTATGTAAAAGCTTTCTCCTTATTATCATAAAAAACCCCAACAAATACCATCAGGGTGATGATCGCAGCGTTAGTAAAAAAACAAAAAAAAAAAACAGACAAAAAAAAACAAATGAAAAATAAAAAAAAGTGCTTAGATACAGTGGTTTGCAGTCATTTGTAATATATATTAAGACTTAGCCTAAGGGTACTGGAAAATCTGTTGCAGGCTTGGCACTTTGTTCTTTAGACATAGCAAGCGTGGGAATTCCGAGTATCAAGCATGAGTCAGACTGGGCACGGAATCTGATAAAGTAAATGCATTTCTTTACATATTCAAACGAAAAATCTTCTAATTAATCGATCAGAGGAAGGTGGTTCATGACACCTTTTTTTTTGAAGTCGGCAATATGTATGCATATATAGATATACATACATCCTGAAATGCTTATATATATGTGTGTGTGTAGATATAGATAAAGATATATATATAGCCAGACCGATAGATAAATAGATGTATAGATAGAAAAATAGATACATAGATGGATAGGCGTGCATCCTAATATTTGTGTATGTGTATATATACATACACACACACACACATATACTGTATACGTATAATTTGCTGCACATGATCACAGTTATGTGTGTGTGTGTATGTATATATGTACGTATGTATGTATGTATGTATGTATGTACGTATGTATGTATGTGTGTATGTATGTATGTATGCATGTATGCATCTATGTATGTATGTATGTATGTATGTATGTATGTATGTATGCGTGCACACATCTTTGTATGTATATCTGTATATGTTTTTTCACTGACGGCATATGGTTCGAAATCTTGCCTGTCACCTAAATAAAATGTGGGAAGCTATAAGAAGAGATTTACAGATTTAAAAACGACATCTTTCACAAATTGAGGAAGTAAAGATATTTTTCTCTTCAAAAATTAAGAGAATTCAACACAGTTGCTAAAATCCCAAAGACATTTTTTATGTAAATCAAAATCTGAGTTGGAATATTAAACCGAATATTATATCATACCTTATGCCTGATAATGGATATACACAGTAAACAATAACACACTCAAATGCACATCTAGTCAAATCGGTTAGTATAAATAACATATACGTATTTACGTGTGTGTATTTGTGTGTGTGTGTGTGTGTGTGTATTTATGTATGTGTGTGTGTGTATTTATAAAATAAACCTGGAATCTCGAAAATCTTTAGTATTATATATTCTCCATTACACATGTTTCATTTACTAATAAGAATCACAAAATTGTACATGTTGGATAAAAGTGTAATAAATTTCCTACGAACTGGATTATAATACTGGAATAAGCAGATATGCTTCAAGAAGAGACAGCTTCGATTTTTTTCTTTGCCTATATAATTCTTATATATTTCTATATCTCGTTTCAGTCATTTAGACTGCAGCCATGCTGGGGCACTAACTCCAAGAATGTTTGTAACCATCTCAACACTCAATTCTTGTCGGTCCACAGTAGTAGTAGTGGTAGTAGTAGTAGTAGTAGTAGTAGTAGTAGTAATCGTCGTCGTCGTCGTCGTCATCGTCGTCGTCGTCGTCGTCGTCGTAGTAGTAGTAGTAGTAGTAGTAGTAGCAGTAGTAGTAGTAGTAGTAGTAGTAGTAGTAAGTGGTATAACGTTAGTGAAGGTATTTTGTGATTAATGAGATTAAAGAAAAATGTTTGGGTGTTTAAATTCAGAGCTATCTAAACTGAGCATACCTATGATCAAATATATGTGTATTGAGGGAAATTGCAGGTCATGCACAAATGTGCATATTTAGACAGTAACATAGCAAAGAGTCTTCATGAAATCTCCCTTTCGAATCAAGAAAGCCAGAACAGCGATGCATTCAGAAAATTGGATTGACATTTATGGTTTCAGCATGGAATTTTAGTTGAGACAAAGTTGAAGATTCTACAATACTTCTGATTGGTTTTCGTTAATATAAGCATGTGAAATCTGGGTTTCTTATTGGAGGCATATCACGAGGCTGGAGCGATTTCCTGAACAATGTCCTCGCCTTAAGTTCGACAAACGATGGCAAATGAACGTAAGAAACGTTGAAGTCTTCGAACGTAGTCAGTCGCTGGTACTTTAATACTACAAATCTCTATTACTTTAGCAACGATTACAATGGAGTGGTTATGTTCTCAGGATAGAAAACGATCGGATCTTTAAGGAATTTCTGTACGGAGAGTTAGTCCAGGATAAGAGATCCGTGTTCAAACCAAAAGCAACATATAAAGGTGGCATCAAGAATACACTAGAGAAGGCCGAAATCATGGAAAATGGAAGGGTAAACCTCGCTCAAGATTGTTCATAGAAAACAGCATGTCTGGAGGAGGGAATTCGGATGAAATCGTATCGAATATGAAAAGATCGAGCGATGTGTTCATATAGGTCATCTTGTTTGTTTGTCTTAGTAATTTGGCATACAACTTGATTTAGCATGTAGCGTGTCTATAAAATTCATTAGAGAATCCACATCCAAGAGGAAGTTGGCAATTACGCATAGAGGGAATCCCTAGTTGTTGGGACTGTGAAAAGTATATATCGAAAGAGTATATATCGACGATAGTAGTGAACAGACACATCTGTGCTATTCATGCTTAAGAAATCAAGCGAAAGTATATACGTGTATGTATATATGAGTGTATATACATATACTTACACTTTACGTTTTCCATTTCATGTTGCACGTCTTGCCAGTATCCTTCCCCAAAATGCATACCATATGTATAGTTAGACATATACAATAAAGGAATATATAATACAATGATATCAAACCAATGTAAAACATGCTATCTTAAAGATAGCATATTCGTACTAGTATACATACGCACAGACATATGTATGTGTGAGTGTATGTGTGTATGTGTGTGTGTGTGCATGTACAAATCATCACGCATCGGATTTCATTGTGAATTTAGATTCGCTTTCACTTTTTTGTTAAATATGAAGCACACTTGGTGAATGAAAGCGCCGATTAGACCACGAACATAGAGTTTGCGATGTTCATATGCGCCAAGTTATATTATATTATAACACACACACATACACACACACATACTTACACACACACACACACACACACACACACACGCACATATATATCTGTACACGTATGTGAGTATGTGTTTATATATATATATATATACATATGTATGATACAATCATTATCCAGGCTAATGTTAAGTCGAAACCTCTTACAAATTGCAGAAATATGATCCATAAGAATGTATCTTCTACTACATAGATAACTAAGTTGCAATCATTCGTATAAAGGAATCCACGAATATAAGATTGGAAAATTTTCGTTTCTGCAACAAATCGGTACAAGCTGGAGAGTCGGCCAGAAGTTCCGCATACCACATATATTACAGAAGTGCAATGAAACATCAGTGACAATGATAGTAAAATACAAGGAAAAGAACTAGTCCCACTATGTTACCATCGACACTGACCCAGGTTTCCATTCCATCGTTAAAAGATATACATTTCGTTACAGATACCCGGACAAACAAGTTCGCCGACAATTTTCCAAGGTATCAAAATCTTTCGGCAATTCAATGAAAACCATGTTCAGTCCGACTGTGTGACAGCTTTTTCTAAGCCATTAGGGTGCGTTTTGAAGTAAACTTGACTGCTATTTCGAGCAACGTAGAAGACCACATTGAGACTCTTTAACGATACTCCTACTGAGTTAACTTCTGTAGTTTGTTTGTGATGATGATGAAGATATGAATGGAGGTGATAGCGGTATCTCAATTGCTGCTAATGTTAAATGCGTAGTTCTGTGAAGTTTTGAAGGATGTTTTGGGTTGAATTAGTTACGGTAATGTTGTTGCTGGTGGCGATGTTGTTGTCACTAATGTTGCTGCTACTACTGCTGCTGCTGATAATGATGATGATGACAATGAGGATGACCGTGGTGGCGATTGTGGTGGGTGGCTGTAGTACAGGGTAAGTTATGCCCTTGAAGTGGGCAGTCAAGTAGCTGAATGGCCGCTTGTAAACAATATGCGTTATTGGCTATCTAGTTGGCGAGTTGGTGTGATGGTCTCTTTAGTCATTGGTCAGCATTGACTGAGAAGACTAACGATAAACTGGTTATACTACTACAATTCACAAAATATTTTAACAATTTTTATACAGTTCTCAATAATATTAATCATAAAAATATAATAGAAAGTTTTAAACATCAAATGGCTATGAAGGACCCCACCCCGATTAAAATAAAAGGGGTCACTACATTAAAAAAATGGTTGAGAAATTCTCTCTTTAGCTCGAGTTAGCTGGTTGCACTTGTTTGAAATACTTTATTTCCCAAATTATTTTTGAAACTTGTCAACTGTTAATTTATTCTATGGTGTTGTAGAAACATGAATTCACAAGGAAGATGCATCAGTTTGGAAACATAATTTCCATTTGAATATCGTGCCAGTTCATGGTTGTGTTGGATCGCGAATCCAGCATCCAACTCTACGTATAATGACAACATCTACTGTAAAGCGACATCTGTATAGGCTTCTTCCAGTTTGCATCTCAAATCCACTCACAAATCTTTGGTCGGCTTGGGGCTATAGTAGGAGACACTTGCCCAAGGTGTCTCGATTTACTCAACTAAACCCTTCAAACTTGTGCTCCAGCATGGCCACTGTCCAATGGCTTAAAGAAATAAAAGATAAAAATGTTTATATTAACAAGCAACCAGCTAACTCGAACCAAAGAAGGATCTTCTAAATCAGTAGATCTCATTTATTTTTATTACTTGTGGAACTCTCTGACTGCGATTTTATTCGGCGTGGGGTCCCTCCTAGTCATTCGATATTTTGAAAAAATTATTATATTTTAATACTTAAATATTATTAGAAATTGCATAAAAAATAGTTTGAATATTTTGAATAATGATGATGATGACAATGAGGATGACCGTGGTGGCGATTGTGGTGGGTGGCTGTAGTACAGGGTAAGTTATGCCCTTGAAGTGGGCAGTCAAGTAGCTGAATGGCCGCTTGTAAACAATATGCGTTATTGGCTATCTAGTTGGCGAGTTGGTGTGATGGTCTCTTTAACTCTTTTACTCTTTTACTCTTTTCCTTGTTACAGTTATTTGACGGTGGCCATGCTGGAGTACTGCCTTTAGTCGAACAAATCGACCACAGGACTTATTCTTTGTAAGCCTAGTACTTATTCTATCGGTCTCTTCTGCTGAACTGTTAAGTTACGGGGACGTAAAGACACCAACACCGATTGTCAAGCGATAGTGGGGAGACAAACACAGACACGCAAATATACATACATACATACATACATACATACATACATACATACATACATACTGGCGATTTTCTTTCTCCGTCTTCCCTCTACATATATACGTGTTCTATATTTCTGATGAAGAGCTCCGCTCGAAACGTGAAATCCTCTTTCTTTTCTTTCCGTCCCTGAGCGTCCAATAACACTGTACTTATTCCACGTCCTCGCGTTGTTGTTTTTTCTTGCTTGTTCATGTTTGGATTGATTATATATATATATAATAATACAAATGATATATGAGAACATGCATGTATACATACATATATGTACATACCTACATCTACATGTATATATAGATGCATATCCGGGTACAGGACGTCAAAACAGGAACGGGAACAATAACAAAGCACAAAAAACGGACTTTATTTTACGGACAACAGAATGAACACATAGGAAAACAGACGAGCCACTTATGGAACTTTTCCTTCATCAGCTGCCTCTATTTCTAAACTAGGCGTTTCGAATCAATTGAATAAAGTTAAAACCTAGTCTGGTTATCATTTTTTTTATTATGGTATTTTAACAAAATTAGTGCTTTCAACTTAAACATCAAGTTTTGCCAGGCATACTGATATTCTGTAACTTGTTTATATTTATTAGTCCACATCATTAACTGGTTGGTATATTATTGCTGTTATTTACGCTCAGAACAGGTTTGAACATTTTGATAAACCATTTTCTTTTTACCTTTCTTCCAACCTCACTTGTGGCATGTAGTTTGTGGAAAGGAAAAACTAGAAACATTTTCTGAGCACATGTCTCTATATGTTCGCTCAATGAAATTTGGTGAACATTGGTGTTCCGGATTTCTTACCACACATCCACACCTGTAGAAGTATTACTAGTTTATTGGAGACATTTTAACAACAAAATCTTATATGAACCCCGCAAGGGACATATGGACCCCGGTTGGGAACCACAGTTCTAAATAGTGGTTTACCATGGTAGAAATGATCGCCAAATCTCTACCAGATGATACCTTCGAGTCTTGAAAAGGAGTGCCATGTATACCAAAAGCACTAGATAAAGACAGGATAGTCATAGCCGGAACGCTATTTATCGTTAGTCTGCTTAGTCACTGCTGACTTATGACTAAAAAAACATATTACACCAACTAACCAGCTAGGTAGCCAACAATGCATATTCTTTACAAGCGACCGTTCAGCTACTTGACTGCCCACCACCACGCTGTCTCCGTCATCATCATCATCATCATCATCATCATCATCATCATCATCATCATCAGTAGCAGTAGCAACAACAACATTAGTGACAACAACATCACCACCAGCAACATTAACGTAACTAATTCAACACCAAACAACCTTTCAAAATTTCACAGAACTACGCATTTAACATTTGCAGCAATTGAGATACCACTGTCCCCTCCATTCATATCTTCATCCTCATCACAAACAAGCTACAGAAGTTAACTCAGTAGGAGTATCGTTAAAGAGTCTTAACGTGGTCTTCTCCGTTGCTTGCAATAGCAGTCAAATTTACCTCAAAACATACCCCACTGTCTCAGAAAAGGTCACATAGCATATAGAATAATGTGGCAATAGGGTTCGCTCTGTAGAAATGATGTGATGTACAGCACTGGGGCATTTTAAATCATAACTGACCTTGAGCATAAAAAATAATGGAAAAAAACAGTAATTTCATCACTAATGTCAACAACAGCGTCTGCCCCACCAACACTTACATCACCCCAACTGAAACCTCACCATCGCCACTGCTGGTACCCCTCCATCCTTAACAACAACAACAACAACTATAATACAACCAACGTCGCCAACAACATCACCACAGCTATCACCACCATCAACCTGCACACCACCACCACTGCAACCACCGTCATTATTACTATCATGACCACCACAAACAGTAACGTCACAAGCACTACCACCATATTCGTTTTGAACGTCGACATCAGATATTCATCCTTCTCCAACTACTATAGCCCAACCTCTTCTTTGCATGAGTATAACAGCATCCGGTGCAGTCCTCCACCCCAACCAGGTCTCTTCTGTTTGAAGAGGCTCTACGGCTGGTGTCTCCCATCTATGAAGGAAGTAAAAGAACTTGAAATCTAATAGACGGACCTACATTTGTGTCCTAATGACCTGGCAACTTGATCTTTCTCTCTCGTCTACTACTTCTTCTTCTTCTTCTTCTTCTTCTTCTTCTTCTTCTTCTTCTTCTTCTTCTTCTTCTTCTTCTTCTTCTTCTTCTTCTTCTTCTTCTTCTTCTTCTTCCATATTTTACGCAGTTTCTTTCTCTTTGGTTTCCTTCTACTTAATTCAACATAGTCATCGTTATCGTCGTAGCTATTGGTTTGTTGTTGTTGTTTTTGTTGGTTAGCCTCAGATCATTCGTGGTCGAGTAAACTTATGATCAAAAGCTTTCCAGCCCCATGGCTAATCCGCTTTTTTATATATGAGGAGCTACATTGTTACTGTATTTAGGGAGGGCCATTTTCCTCACAAACTTACACGCACTGGTTATATTCCACTTCTTTTATCATCATCATTATTATTATTATTATTATTATTATTATTATTATTATTATTATTATTATTATTATTTTTATTATCAGTTAACTATGGGCAGTGGATTAGCAGAATCTATGGAGCGTCGATAAAATGGATTGCAGCATTTGTTTCTTTCATGCTTAGTGTTCAAAACCCAACAGGAGTAACTTTGCTTTTCGTCGAATCAGGGTTGATAAAATAAAGCACAAATAAATTAATGGAGTCAGTGCAGTTGCCTATCTTCCTCTTGCAAAATTGCTGGCATTATTTCTAAATTTGAAGCAATTATCAATCAACTAGTTTACTAATCAGCTGATCGATGGTTGATTAGCCGTCCGATCAATCAGTCAGTTGGGTCCTCAGAGTCCTTTTGCTGACGTCATCTACTTCACTTCTGTTACAAACCAGTGCGTTTATATTTTTTATTGTTAGTAAAAGGAATTTTCCTGGTACAATGATACCTTTTTCAAAACAATTTCACATCGACAATATTTCAAAACAGATACAGATATTGATTATATTATACAATGTGTCATTCCAGTTTTAAAGAGAAACGAGAGTGATTTGTTAGAGATTTGGCGTTGTTGTTACTGGCGGTAACGATGTTGATCACAAGTAAGTTCACCGCCACCAATTCACCACCAGCAATTCACTATGAAGAAAGTTCACCGTGAGGAAAGATGAAACATAATATATATAAGTCTAAGATAGTTGTTTAAATGTGGTAGTTCATTCTGCTGAAATAAATAGTGAAATCGCCATCAAATCACACCTCCACTTGCTTAGAAAAAAGAAATTATAGAATTTCTCAGACTAGAATAACTTTGGTCGCAATTTGTTCGATAAAAGTTGTTCTCAGACAAAAATAATAATAGCAGCAAAGAAAGTGGTCCCTTAATTCATTGACCTCTTATTTAATACTAACTAAATGTTGCCAGCAGAACATAGTTATCATAACAGATTTTTTACATCATTCTGTGTGTTGATTATATTGATATAATGACACTCCCTAGACACAAAATTTTTAACGAATTTGCTTAACACAAAAATTAATTGCTGTGTAGAGAAGCATAAGTTGCGGCATCTGAAATATCGTAGTATTTAAGCTCATATAGCATGCAATGCGAATGATTTTAAAATCTGAAATATCTCTTCTAGTATTTCATTTAACAAAAATGTTATCTAATAATGAATCCCGAAAAAAAAAAAATCCTTATTAGAAGTTTTTATTATTTTTTTTTATCTAAAAAAATTTTTTTTTAGATATATCGAATAGCTAGTGATATCTATTATGATAAATCGACACTGAATGGTTGACAACTGTACTGATGTAAAAGTATCATTTAGGCCAGTTTGGATAATATTAAAAATCAGAGATCTGGTTTAGATGATTGCACGTCTCGAAATACAGTACAGGTGCATTGCAATCTTAGAAATATAGTATGATAGAACCACATAAAACATATATATGTGGATGATGATGTTATTGCTGAGAAAAGTGACTGAAGGTGGATATGCGGTTCATCTATATCATAATGGAGAAAGCTGCTTATTAATTAGGTATGTAACAGTTACTAAAAGTACTAAAAGAAAGCAATATTAAAAGCTTGACCATCTCGAAATAATTTTATAAATTCATGTTCTTAGAAGTTTCCAATAATTTCAATTTCTGAAGTTTATTGAATTTTTGAACTCCAATTTTTCGCAAATTAAAATATTCATTAAATTTACTGCATCCAATTTTTTTTTTTACAAATTTAAATGTTCCTTGCATTTACTACGGAGTAGATTTTAATGTTTAATAATAAACAATATTGATTCGTTGCAGGCGACATTTTCCGTTTTCATTTGCAACAATCTCTCACTCTATCTCGCCTCTATTTTCATTAATGATGATTTAATTATAGCTGTTACGAGGCAGAATTTCAAGAATATTATCAATTTCTCAAGTTTGTTAAATGAATATTTTTGATAAAATGATAATTTTTTTAATATACTAAAATCGTGGGCATATACATCTGTAGTTATACCCTTTTATTTATACGAATTTTTCATTTCATATTTATTTCATTCATTGTTTGCAATGTTCTCTCTCCCCATCTCTCTCTCTATCTCACACACATACACTGAAAAGCTTGCAGACGGCTACTGAATTGAAATCTCTCAGTTGCTTTGAGGGGAAGGTAAAATTTGACAAACTGGTCACCCCTTTGTAGTTGGACTACCTTGACGTTTGTTTAAAAAAGAGAGCTTATGACTGTGATAAAATAATGAAAGCAATAGTTACTAAGCAAGTGAACACTATTATACAAAGAAATAATAAGACGCAAAATATCGTAAAAATGATTAGAATTGGGAATCAAATGTGGAAATATTATCAAGTGGCTAGCAGAAAACCGCCCGGATGACGGTCTTTCTGCTAGTCTTTATAATTATGAAACGAATGATCAATTTGTGTATTTATGTTACTGCATTGCAATGAGAACGATGACTACAATATGCAATGCGAGCAAATAAAAAAGTAAGTGATACGGTGTGTGTGCATTACTGTTTCAACTGAGAATATTCCGAGTTTTTCTTATTTTATTTTAAATTGTTGACAAAAGTAGCATTTCTACTATCGACAAAGAGAGTTCTCTTTATAGTCACAGTTAGAAATATCACTTAAATCGTTCTTAAATCAATCTGTATTGTTTTGAAAACCAGAAAAAGGTACTTCTAAAAGTAATTGATGGTCACAGCAAGGAAGTCTTTGAGTTTAGGTATTTTCAATGAGGGCTGTCCTGGCGCTAATCAGCAACAACACGTGAACATATACCTAATCCCACATATTGACTCTGTCCTTATGCTGAAAGTTGAAAAATGACTCTGAACTAATTTCCTTTTATTCTGAGAGAGTTTAACATTATCATTTCTGTACTAATCTGTACCAACGTCAGACAATGAACAATGGTACCCAACAATAGCAAATTTGTCAAGGACAATGCTGTAGTACACACTTCAACCAACAGCACTAACAGAAAATGTTAAAAGATGAAACAGTTGTACATTACATTATTACGTTTGCTCCTTACCTCCTTCGCATTCTGGCGTTTCTTATTGCTTTTATTGGCATTATTATCATTTTGTTCTATTTATGTATTGTTTAATTATCTTTCTCTCTCTCTCTCTTTCTCTCTCTCTCTCTCTTTCTTTGTCTCTTATTATACACGCACGCACACATACATCCAATTGTTTTCCCCATTCTCCTCGTTATGTAACATCATTTTGTTTTCTCTACACATATGCAACATGTATCACTGTGATTTATTGTATGAATGGATAGGCGCTGATAGCAAATATAACTATTATTATAGTTATTAAGGCGGCGAACTAGCTGAATCGTTATAGCAGCATTTCTACCGTCACTTTGCGTTCTGAAGTCAAATGCCACCGAGGATGACTTTGTCCTTCTTGATTTCGAAGTTGATAAAATAAGTACCAGTTGAGAACTGGGGTTGCTGTAACCTACTCGTCTCTTCCCTCAACTTTTCAGGCCTTCTATCTATAATAGAAAGGCTAATCATTATCATTACTTAACGCGGTGAGCTGGCAGGTTCAATAGCAAAATGCTTAATGGCATTTCGTCTTTCTTTACATTCTGAGTTC
Source organism: Octopus bimaculoides (assembly GCF_046866305.1). Taxonomy (NCBI): domain Eukaryota; kingdom Metazoa; phylum Mollusca; class Cephalopoda; order Octopoda; family Octopodidae; genus Octopus; species Octopus bimaculoides. The sequence continues at coordinate 118,633,660 of NC_142928.1, read as the reverse complement.
AAATTCCACAGAGGTCGACTTTATCTTTTATTCTTTCGGGGTCAATAAAATAACTACCAGTTTAACATTAGGGTCGATATATTCGACTTATCCCCTCCCCCGAAATTGCTGGCCTTGTGCCAAAATTTGAAACCATTATTATTATTGTTGTTGCTGTTGTTGTTTATTGCTGAGGCTGAAGAGTTCGGAAGTTTCGTGATTTTGTGCTTTGTTTGCCTCTTTAGAATTACGTTCCCGTTGATATTATTGTTCTATTTTATTTCTTAGAAAACCATCGTCAAAGCTTCATTAACCTAGGCATGTCCCAGGTTATTCAGACATATCATGTGGTGAATGGGTCTAAATGGCAAAGAGTTATTAATGCAAAGAAGAAAAAAATATAAATATACCAACACAAAAAACTGGCAGATAAGTTTGTGCAACGTTGCACTAACACCACCTTCAGTAACAGCTGCACTATTATCATCACTACTATCACCCCACCATTAATACCACCACCGCCACTACCACCACTATCACTGATACGAGCCCATGCACAACTTAACTGGCACATGTTCAACAACTGTCAGGTTCCTGACCCAACACGAACAAATGAAATTATTAACTATGCAAGCAATAAAGACCCAATGGACTGCATAGACCAACATACAAGCGTCACACACAATAATCACATTACATTAACGAACAGAATTCAAGCACACACGAAAATCACCTGAATATTATAAATACATACATCTTAAAAAACAGAAACCACAAAAGAGTATGACTTCAGAGGAAATGAATACGAGAGAGAGTACAAAGAACTGCTTGTGGAAACAGAAATACCAGCTGGAGAAAAGAAATACTTCTCCCTTTCACAAGTTTAACAGAGATGAGCTCTTCTGACCTTTCTTCTTCCGTCTGATGATCTTACCTAGAATAAGCAAAATAAATATACGTGGCCTTGGGTCAGAACGGAAGCAGAGCCACCTGATCAACAACCTCAAGTTGCCAGGTATAGATGTGCCTCAGATTCTCCAAGCTCATTTTCGAGGGAAACAGTGTTCAGATTTCCAGATCTATCGGGATTGGGGATTGGAATGGTTGTGTTATTTCGGAATGATCTGGATCTTATGATACGAACTAATTTTATGGAACCAGAAGGTGAATTGGTGGTGGTGGAAGTGAGCAGCAGCGAAGAATTTCACCAGACCAGCAGCTGTCTACGCCCAGCAGTGGCGTGATAACCATATTTCTTCAGGCGTGCGGCGGTTCTTCTAGGATCGTCCCGATTCTGTGTAGCGTGAAATTAAAACGCCACATTGGCGGAACGTTTAGATCGTGAGTGGCTAGCTGATAAAAGAAGGGTTACAGTCTTTGCAAACCTGCTCATACGTTTCCAACTGTCATAAAGATACTGAGTGGATTTTTCAAATGTGCTAAGAAATACATGGGCAAAGCGCATCGGGTCATCCAAATCGTATCTAGAAATTCTGTAGGACTGTAGACAAGGATAGGATAAGTTGTCCATATTTTAAGACCGTCGGAAATACTGATGACAGATTTGTCATCCGTATTGTCGATAAGGCTTTCTAGGCTGGGGCCCTGTTACTGATAGCTGAACGTATCGTTACCAGTGCACGAAACTCACAGAAGCTAGTTAGCAGATCAGTTAAGCGGCAGTTGACGGGAGCAATCGTCTGCAAGAAATGGTGGTTCGTTCTGAAAAGGTGATTAGATTATGATCGATAAAGTTTAGTAAGATTATGACAATAGAGAAAACTAGAATAGAATGAGACTGTAGGGAAGTGGTTATACACCATTAGGTGTACACCGCTTCCGTACATTAAATTTCTAGAAGAAACAACGGAACGCAGATTCTGAACAACATAACAATATTTATTTACAGTGGAATTCAGTTCACGCTTGGAGGGAATTCGGTAGCTCGTCGCCCTCGGTTACTGAGACGCCTTCTGAATGATTTCCGTGGTTATTTGTGAAGCTCTGGTGCTGACATGTGAGAGAGCTCTGTTGGACGTCTTGGCTCGACGGAGATCAGTCAACGAAGAGAGTGAGAAAAGGCGCCAAAGCTGGGTGTCGAACTCTACGCATGCGCATGAGGCTCTTCCTGTATTCCTTCCGGAACTAGTCCCTGCGCATGCGTGGATAAAACTCCGGACATTGAACATATAACAGTCGTCTGCTATAAGGTGTCACTACAAGACTTTGAAAGTATGCCGCGTGAAGTAGGTTGTGGAAGATCCTTTTCAGCATACGAGAACAACGTTATCATCATCATAGTGTTAGACACTAACACAAATAAGAAGTCATCGGCGCTGCTCTAAGAGACTAACTACATGGTGGTGACACGAGCAAAATATAAATCAAGAAAAAGCAGTAGGCATGTGATGCAGGGCTATGTCATCCAAAAGCGCAAGACGGACCGTTTAAATTATTCGGAGCCTGGTTTGGTTCACATTTCCAAGTGC
>NC_142928.1:118616192-118623692 GCF_046866305.1 Octopus bimaculoides | reverse complement strand
TATTTTCATAGTATTTTTCATGATCGATTTGACACCAATCCGCTACATAACAATGTTATGAAAAAAACCAGATTTTCAATTTTTGACGTCAAAATTCTCTGCCTCGCCAAACAAAATACCTTCAGTTCAAACGTTATATTACAGGCCGCGTCAATTAAAACATTGTGTAACAAATACATTTATAGGGGATAACTTCGACTTCAGATTCTGGAAGAAGGGGAATCATTCTCGAGAAAGCACTAAAAGACTTCTAATATGAAACAATATAATTAAATATAATATACTTCCCACTAGAAAAATACCCTACAGTTATTAGATAAGCAAACACAGAACAGCCAAATATCCCTCAATTCATGCTCTACAGTCTTAAAATGAAGCTGGGTACGTACGATTATGCTGTTGGAAATCCAATGTTTCTTTTCAAAGATATTTAAACTGTTTACATTTGAAACGTTTCAATGATAGGTTGCTCGCCCAGTTTGTGGAGTACCTTATGGCTACACAACAACAGCAATAACGGATGGGATTAAATTCGACTGAAAATAAAGTGAGATCAATTTTACTGATAATTTATTAGTAATGATTTATCGACAATAAATTGCTAAAATTGATTAAAATATCTAATATATGATACCGCACTTTTAACACCATTTCCATATTCGTAGTTTCAGTAACATGCCATCATCGGTGTATTTTCTCATACCTTTAAGTGATGTACAAACATTTAGGTGTTAATATGGCTTGGGTTCAGTCCCACTGCGCGGCTCTTTGGTCAAGTGTCTTCTAGTGTAGCACCGAGTCGACCAAAGCCTTGTGAGCGAATTTGGAAGACGGAGACTTTTACTTGACCTCGTCAAGTTAAAGTTAAAACGATACATTCACACGCACACGCACACACACACACACAAACACACACACACACACACACTCGCGGGAGCGCACACGCACGCACGCACACATGCATATATATATACATGCATACATAAATATATAAATGTATATGTACACACACACATGTATACATATATAGATACACACACAACCACACATGTTCGCAGGAACACACTTGTATGTAATTCATATCTGTTTGCAGTATGTTTGAGAAGGAGGTCAATCGTTCACTGAGTACTGGACAAGCAACCGAAAGGTCGGCAGTTCGCTCTGTCACCTGCATCGTGTTGTGTCCGGGGCCAAGACACTTAACTTTCAAATGGCCTCTTCCGTCGATTAGTAAATATAATGCAGGGTAGCCAGAAATAATGTAATTGTAATCAGCAGCATCCGCGAAATAGCCAAGTGTCTCATTATATATACAAACTGTCAGCTAAGGAAAATAACTGAAGTGGACTAATGGTACGAATTTATTTAATTCAGTCTGTGATAGAGTGAATGCAGAATCTCTAAATAGTTTGTAGATTATCTTTTAGTTGAAAAAAAAAGACAAAAAAATACAGTCTCCTTTATTTTCTTATCTTTTACGAGTTTTTATCATTGGATGCAGCTATGCTAGGGTACCGATTTGAAGGATCTGGTCGAAAAAATTAGTTCCAGTACTTATTTTTAATCCAGTACGTATTTCTAAGTTTCTTTTAGTTTCTGTCTGTCAAATTTACTCAAAAAGCTTTGATCGTCCCGTGGGTATAGTAGATGACACTTGCCCAAGGTGCCACGCAGATTTTTAACGACAGACATCTTTGTGTTTCTATTTAACAAAACTACTCACAAGCTTTTGGTTTATCGGGGCTATAGTAGGAGACACTTGGCAAGACTATACGACTGGGAAGCAGGTTTCTTAACCACCACGCATTCACGACTGCGACAATAAATGAAACATGCTCCCACATGCATGCATACATACATGCATGCATGCATACATACATACATACATACATACATACATACATACATACAGTATCCAGGATACATTTCCAGCTTTAGAACAATTATTATTTAAGATTTGAAAAATAATGGTTAAAAGAAGATACTCTCCTTCACAACTTTGCTATGATGTAAGTAACCGGTTAAAATTTCCTCTAAAATTAAAAAGAGGAGAAAGCGTGCTTACATACATACAGACATACATACATACATACATACATACATTACATACATACATACATACATACATGCATACATACGTACGTACGCACATGAATACTTATGTATGTGACTGTATGCCTATCTAAATTGGAATAGTTTTCTTGATATTAGCATTTTAAGAATAAGATCATTGTAAAAGGTAGTCTAATAATAAGATATTTTGAACTTAGTATGCAATTGTTCTCAGTACTGATCCTACTGAGTTTAGTATCAAATAAACATTTTCACCTGTTTGGTGCATTATCTTCTTGTTTCTTTATTTTCTATCCTTGTTTATTTCTGTGTTCCTTTCTGTAGAAGAGCGTAGGCTCGAAACGTTAAAGACGTTTTCACTCCCCGAGCGTTAAACTAATACATCTGTTTGTTGTCTACACCACCTGTCTTCGTCTTTTGTTTCTTTTTTTTTGTGAATTCTTCCTATATATATTTATATATACTCTATATACGTATATATATATATATATATATATATATATATATATATATATATATATATATATATATATATATATATATAACAATTTCACCTTAATATGACAATCAGTATGTAACACTACAAAGTTCATACAAAGCTTTATACTTTAAATATATTTTATCATCAAAGAATGTATATATGCATTTTAATACTCAGACTGTTTTTTAACATTTTTTATTATTCTCAAAGACTTTTGATAATCTTTTTCTAAAAAAGTGAAACCGGTTAAGTAAATAAATATTTTTTAAAAATAAGTGCATTTTCAAACCTTCTTTCATATATATATATATATATATATATATATGTATATATGTATATATATATATATATATATGCATATGTACAGATTTGTGTGTGCGTATGTGTGTGTGTGTGTGTCTGTGTTTATACCCACATATGTGTATATATAAGTAGTATGCTGAAATGAATACTAGGTTGAAAAAATCTGAATAACCTTTGAAGTCTGTGCCGCAGCATAGAAATGATTGAATAAACAATAATTGAATAGTTATACTGTCTCATATATAAGCATTCAATCATGCATATATGCATAGATGTAGATACATTTGCATGCACGCATTTACACACACACACACACAAACATACGTACACCCACGCACACATAATCATACGTACACCCACGCACGGACACATATACATAGTTTATCTAGGCTGATCCGGTTTACATATCCGTCCATGCTCATGTGCATACATATATAGGCATATAAGCATACATAACTATACAGATATATAAACATACGCACATTTTTATTCATACCGTACACTCAAACATAGACTGAGATACACATAAATGCATTAAGAAGTATTTTTAGAAGCATATTTACACGGGTCAGCTAATTTTAACAAGCATTTGCATATGAGGACGGCTATCTTTTCTTTTAATTGTAGATACTTACTTAAGTGTATCTTCTTAAAGAGAAGTATTAGCGGATCTCACTGTGCAGCGGGTCACTGTGCAATCTTGGCTGCTAGAGCTTACAGAAATGTTGATATTTCTCCGTCAGCGACAACGACCAAATCTGAAAAGGACAGATCCATGACCCATGTTGCAAGGAAAGACACCTTCGCATTGAAGCTTTATATTGGACTCGAAAGCAGACGTTTCTCACGACAAATATTTTTGCTATGAGAAGAATATCATAATCAGTCAGTCTATCTATCTATCTATCTATCTATCTATCTATCTATCTATCTATCTATCTATCCATTTATTTGTTTGTCTGTCTCTTTATCTATCTATCTATCTGTCTATCTACCAGTATATATATATATATATATATATATATATATATATATATATATATATATATATATATATATATATATATAGGTAAATGATAGGGTTGCTTCAATATTTCAGGGGTAGTCTGAAGTATCTAAGCAACCAGGGGATAGTTAAATCCGAAGGCACTCCTGGAAATTACTTGTGTGGGTACCGTCTTCGTTAGAAGGTATCCAGAGGCAGGTAATTTATTGTTTAAACCGCAGTTTATAATTATAATTATGTGGAGAATAGAGAAACAAACACAAGAAGAAGCAAGTCAATTGGGCTAGTGAGCCATTGATTTAATTATGTGGAGATTATATAATGAGTCATTTACGATCGTTTCATTGTGCCAAATGGTTTGGCAGATCTCTTCAGAATGTTGAGGAGTATGTTAGAGTTCATGGTGTGAGAGATGCAGGAGAAACAGTTAGTGGATATAGTATTGCATATGGTGGTATAAGAATAGAGTTAGGTAAAGTTAGTCTTACATTTTAGTTGAAGTTGTGTTAATAGTCTTTCTGCAAAGGAGAGGTAGGGTGGGTGCTTGAACAGATTGGATCCGGCAGTCTCTGCGGAAGAAACCTTCATGGTTCAACGGAGGGAAAGGTTGCTGCAGCAACCCATTCTTGAATGCAGAGAAGAAGATAAGACAAGTAAGACACCTTTGTCGTCCACTAAATCCGTTTCGTAACTCGATTTCTAGCAAGATGGCATTATACTGATACTGTTATTACACATCTATAGATGATTTTCCTCCCTTGCTTTGGCCTTTCAATAATTTCAACGCTCACTAACTTTTCGTTCTTTCTCTTTTTCTCTTATTGCAACTTACTATTCATTTCCCCTCTCTCTTTATCTTCATTTCTTTCCTCTCCCTCCTGTTTTACTCACTCTCATTAACACTCGCTCTTTCTCATCCCATTATGTTTTATTCTAACGCTCTTTAAACTCTCCTCTAACCAACTTTCTTGTACCTCGTAGTCAGGTAAGCCCTAACTCACCAAAAGTTACATACCCATTGGTTACCCCCACCAAATGAAGCAGTTTACAATGGCGTGGCCGTTCTTATATGCAAACAGCTACTTGGAGCCATAGATGTGAGTTAGGTGCCAAGTGGAGACCAAAACGGACGAACAGCCCTAACAGTGCAACACCTCCCGCCAACAATGGAGACTTCTGATTATGGCACAGTTAAGTGACAAGCAAATGGGTTAAATAGAACTTATTCTGGAGAACTGAAGTACAGAAATCTGAAACTGCAAAATAATCCTCATCTTTTCTAATTGAACTTAGTTCTTCCAGAAGAAATATCTCTATTTTCTACTGATTAACCCGTTTTCTTTATTGCTGTATTTCTACGTTGAATATAACAATAGCCTCACTTGTACACAAATATCTATTTGTCATTCCTGTTTTCGATATATCTTTGCAATTATAATGGTTTCAACGCTTCATTTCATACAGATATGCCGTAGTAGGAGTAGTTTCCTGCTGAAGTTCTTTCCAGACATGTTGACTCGGATTTTTGTCAAATGAACCATTTCTATATTAGTGATTCATGAATTGCTACGGCGTTAAATGATCTATGAACATTATGAAGGAATCTTTATGCCTGTCAACGGGCTATCTTCAACGCGATTATTCAACCAACTAAAGATAACAGTCGAATTTCCTTCAAATCATCAATTCTTGTCATAAAACGAGAAGGACACTTGCATACGTATTGTCTAAGGTACATTATACCTGAGACAATATGAATGGTTATGACTGGAATTCTTTTGATTACATGTGACCACAATCAGAACTGACGTAGGACTGTCCACCAAAATCAACAAAAATAACCTATTACTAAAATTTATAATATTCAGTGCTAACATATCCCAAATTTCACAGTAAAATAACCCTTAAAATTCACCCTACAGTCTGAAGATAAAAAAAGTTTACTTGGATATAGTGATATTATATCAAAAATAAGACAGGATGGTAGCTGCTAGAACTCCTTTAATTATACAACTACTCTGTTGAAGTTAATGTGGGTATAAACAGCAACCTACGTCTTCCACGAAAAGTGCTGTAGATGTTTTATTTTAATCTAAAGTGTAATTCAAATGAGAAAAAATACCTCCTTAATTTTGTGATAATCATTTAATGTACATGTGTGCGTATATATGCTTGAAGGGACAAGTAAACAATATTAGAGAGAGAGAGTATGAGAACGTGAGGAAGAGGGGAGAAGAAAGAAGTGGAAAACTATGAGATGGGAATACAAGCATGAAGTGCACCAGCTGATAAATGAGCTAAACTAGGACGGGAAGCGAGAGGAAATAAAGGAGAAGTTAGTCAGAGTCTTATAGAAAACAAGTGGTATTGCAGAAGTGGTGTTGATACTTGATACAAACGGAGGTGGTGCTGTAAGGTTGTAAGAATGGTAACAGTAAATTTCAAGATAGAGTAAAATGGTTACGGGGATTGTGATTATTCGTGTTTGTGATGGTCATCGTATTAGGAGTGGTAGAATGAATGGGAGGAAATTGAAAGATTGACCTGAGTCAAGTAGAAATACACAAACATGAACAGCAACTCACAAAGACATACACTCTTATATACATGCTCAATCCCCACCCACTCATGAAGACAGACAGACACACACACACACACACACACACACACACACACACACACACACACACACACACACAAAAACAGATACACACACACACCCACACCCACATACACACACTTATAGATATACATGTATGTGTGTGCATGTATATATGTAGGGAGAGAGGAAAAGCAAGAAGAGAGTGAGAGAAAAAAGTATTCAAAATTTATAATTGTTAATGAAGGAGGAAGTGAGAACTCAATATCTGGTGCAGACTGTTTATTTCAAGCTAATACTTTTCTTTGTGACTGAAGTTTCACGCCAATGCGATCTTCAGATAACATCGTTATTTTTATCTGATTTTATTTAAGCCTAGATGTTCTGTGTGTTACTAATTTTATTTCTTCTGTGTGATATTAACTCTTTCTATCTAGTATATATACATATAAAGCGAACTGGTAGAACTATTGCAGTGTTGTATGTTGTATAGGATTATGTGTGCCAATTACTTTGGCCTAGTCTGCTTTGTGTTTAAGAGTTTACAGCCCGCGAAGATAGAGTTTTCTTTCATCCTCTCAGTGTCAATATTAAAAAACTACCAGTCCAGGCTGGTAGTTTCACGGAATCATTGGAGCATTGGAGCATTGGAAAAGATGTCTTGCGACATCTGTTCTCGTTCTGTAGATTTTCAGTCGAAATTCTGTCCCATGAACGGAAAAAGTAACGCTTCATTCAGGAATCGCGACCGACAGATATCAGTCATGGAGAAACCGAATGGAAACACAGTTTCCTGGGTTCCATGGGAAAATCAACTCTATCAGACGCACAAGCACGCGCGCACACAAATGCACGTTCGCACGCAAACATGCAAACACAGACGCAGACACGCACACACACACACACACACACACACACACACACACACACACACACACACACACACACACACACACACACACACATATGTATCTATATCTCCAAGGTTTCAGAAGGCAGTTAGTTGAATTGATAGAAAGCTCGTCATTTTGTGGACGA
>NC_142928.1:118586192-118611192 GCF_046866305.1 Octopus bimaculoides | reverse complement strand
TTTTCTGCTAGTATTATAGCCTTCAGCTCTGCAAAAGAAAATACATTTATGGCCGTTTAATCATTTAATTATCTTCATAATTACACTTAATTTCTTTTCATTATCATGAACTGTTTATACTAATTAAGGTCACTGATATCAGGCTGCGTCTTGCAACACACCTCCCAGCCTCAGTATTTTTAGGTCTCCTCGCCTCACGAAGCGTCGGAAAAGCAAGCAGTAGAGTTTTCTTTTTACCATTTAAAAGTGCAATAGTTATTAAAGTGTTTTCTCCATTGCTTCCAATGTAGATAAATAATTAGTACATTACCCTTATACAGGATATAATGTTGCTAATTTAAAAATATAATGTAGTTATTAAGAGAGGCAACACCTCACACAACCAAGCATAAGGTCAGTGTTTTGTATCCTTTAGCGGAAGAGCAGCGTGTTTTTTTACTCTCGGTATCTGAGTTCTAATAAATTATGGAATCCGAGGAAACTAGTCTTTTTCTTCAAATGTGAAACAAAGAATTCAAACAATATCGAAAGGGAGAAGAAAAACGTTTAGTCAAAGATGTGCGTGTTGCTTTCATAGTATATATATACATACATATATACATATATATATATATATACATAAATATATATATATACATATTTGTTTTGCAAGATTTTTTATGTGAAATCGTGTGTTGAAACAGATGTTGTTGTACTTGGGGATGGTCATATTGCCAGTTTAGCCAATAAAAACACACGCACTGTATATTTGGTGTTAATTTTTTTTTTTTTTTTTTTTTCAGCTTTATATTACATTAATCTTAATCTTAATCTTATTTCGGCCAGAGTTCTTTCGTCACACTTCTGTGACCTCATCAGTGGTCCTTTGTTTCCTTCTTTCTTATGTGTGTCTCACCTTGCTAACTATCAGCCATTTTGTATTTTGTATTCCTATTGTATGTGTCTACGCATGCGTGTCCTTCAATGTGTCTGTGTCTTTTGTAAGTGCATGTGTGTATGGGGAGTGTCTGTATCACCTATATTCTCTGTTAATACGTGTTCATTTGTATTAGTTTTTATTTATTTATATGTTCATGTGTGTGTGTGTGTGTGTGTGTGTGTGTGTGTGTGTGTGTGTGTGTGTGTGTGTGTGTGTGTGTTTTTTTTTTTTTTTAATGTGTTTAATTAAATTTTGTTAACGTATGTAGTATTTAATTCCATTTGTTTATCTATGTATTGTATTATACTTTGTTCCTATTATTGTTTTATGGGTAACATGTTGTCAGATGTTAGTTGTCAGATGTTAGGTTTGTTAGTGGCGTATGTTAGTGTTCCATTCTAGTTTCCTATTCAGGCTAGGTTTCCCTTCTATTATGTGTGTAGCTTCAGTAATTTGTCTAAGTGCTGCATCACTGCTATGTGTAGATAAGATTTTAATTTCTATGTTGTTGATTGAGCCTCTATGTTCTTGCTCAGCGTGCTGGTACAGAACTGATGAGTTCTTCCCTTCCTTAAGTTCCCTCCAATGTTCGTTTGCCCGCTCCCCTATACTCCTTGCTGTTTCGCCTACATATGTCGTTGTCTTATTTCTGCATCGTCCCTCTGTACATCTTATACTATAGACCACATTTCTGGTTTTGCAGTTCGTTTGTGGGCTAAATCTACATACGATACAGTTCCTATCAGTGCAGGGGGTTCTACTGAAAGGGTATGTTCTACTGATAAGGGATTTGATAGGGTTGCCTGGCCTTTCAACAACCTTAATTCTTAGCTTAAGTTTGTCTAGGGCCCTTCTAAAGCGGTACGCCAGTTCGCCTCTAGGGGTGGTGTCGACGAACATGACGCTTTGGTACTTGTGGCTATTGTACCATGAGCTTGCCTTCCCTATTTTCTTCTTAGTTCTTTCTATGGTGTTCCATGATTTGCTCCTATAGAGTGGGCAAATCCCATTCCTATCGTTGCGTTTGATTGTTTCAAACTTCTTCATAGCTCCTTTGTAAACCCTGATCCTTTCTTTATGGCTGTAACCCGAGAACTGCATGCGGTGGACGAAATGTTGTATATGTCTCTTTAATTCTGTAGGGTCGCACATGCAGGAGACATTTCGCATTACTCTGACGAGGTCTGCCATCAATATGTTGAATTTGGCATTGTCCGCAATAGCCGAGTTCCGGTGGGTCAGGTACTTGGAGGCCATAGGTTTTGTATAGTGTGAATGGAGGATTCTGGTTTTATTGTTCTTAGTTTCTAGCCAGAGTTCAGTATCTAATACAGGTAATCTATGGTTAGGGTGTTTAGTAGGGTAGTCTATCGTAACTCTAATACTCTGGTGGATGGAGTTAGCTATTCGCTGGATGCTCTCCATAGTCTTAGTTTCTATTTCTATTTCAGGGGTACTCTCTTGTGGGGGTGTCTTTACCACTAAGTTGATATCATCGACATATCGAGAGTACACATTCACGAGTATGGAGTTCTGTGTCAGGCGTTCCTTAAGCCTTCTGTCCCACCATACCATGAAAAGATTGGCCACATCACCGGCGATACTAACCCCGATGGCTGCCCCCTCGTCCTGGGCGTATAATTTGTTGTTAAATTTAAAGGTGTGGCCTTTTAGGGTGACCTTTATACTAGCTCCTAGTGCATGTGCGATCATTTTCTTTGCCTGGTGGATATTAGTGGGGGTCCGTATGGCTCTGGTCCATCCACTCCATCTCTCTATAGGGGTCTTCCTAGCCATAGAGGTAATTGTGGGTGGTCTACCTCTTAGACGTCTACTAGGGCAGAAATCTCTAAGGTCGTATCTATCTAGATATGCATCGTCATATGTCAATCTAAGTAGGAGGCCCAGTTCTTCTGTGTTGACTTTTTGGAACTCTATGACCATCCCCAAGTACAACAACATCTGTTTCAACACACGATTTCACATAAAAAATCTTGCAAAACAAATATGTAAACGGAACAACGCGAGCCTTAGCCAGGCTAGCAAGATACTGAAAGACACTGTATTCAGTTGCCTACGGAAAACCGTGACGACTCAACAGCTTCATTTTGTTAAACTATGTGTCTCCTCCAAATTACACACCAACAGGGTCACATCCAGCGTAGAAAAACTAGAACTCACCAAGGGTCAAGCCGAAAGGCTAAAACGGACGCTAATGGCGAACATTAAGAACAAAATATATAAGGAACTCAGCCAACAAAATAAGCGTAGACGCATTCTATTAAAAGAAATTAGAGGCATCACCACACGAACAGAGAGAACCACACTTATGAATATAATACACGCAGAGAATACATATGTCATACGCCAGTGCAATATACACTTTAGAAAGAAAATCTCGTGGTTAAAAAGTGAACAGCAATACAAACTCGCAAAAGAAGAGAAAGAGGGATACCCAGAAACAATAAACGGAATTGTTATGGCAGAGGTCCCTCTACCAGCAGAGTTCAACAGAGACAACGAAGCCAACATCTATGGGGGAATAACAACAGACCCAGATGAAAAATCGCTACTTCAACTACCACCGAAATATGCGATATATCACAAGGTTAACCCCATCCAATGCCTCTCCGAAATCGAAAAGTCGTTCACAAAAATACGTTGGAATTTAAACATGTACAACAACAACAACAGCAACAACACGAGCGACAACAACAACAACAATAACCGCAGCAACAACACGAATGACAACAACAACAACAGCAACAACACGAATGACAACAACAACAGTAACCGCAGCAACAACATGAATGACGACAATCACAACAACAACAATACCAACGATAACCGCAGCAACAACAACATGGATGAAAACAATCACGACAACAACAATACCAACAATAACCACAGCAGCAGCAACAACAACAGCCGTAGCAACAAAAACAACTGCAACCCCATGAACACCAACAGCAACAACAACAACAGCAAAAACGAACACATGAGGACAAGCAATAGAAACAAAAACAATAACAGAGAAAAAATCGAATACAACAGCAACAATAACAGGGAGAACGGACACACAGACACAGATAACCATAGGCACAAGAACACAGACAAAGGTAAGGCCATGGGGGTCAAGAGGGAGAATAAAGCTGAATGCAACAGAATTCTTGGACAGGGAGTCAGCAGACCTAAAACAGAAAACACTAGATGGGATGGTAACAATGACGGTGGTGGTGGTGGTGGTGGTGGTGGTAGTGACAGTAACAATAGTAGTGGTAGGAATAACAGGATGAATGGGAGTAGCAATAACGGCAGTAATAGTAGTGGTAGTTACGAAGAAGACAACCCCAGAGGGGCCAACAACAGGAATACTAGCCTCCTTGACACTCAATTCTTCAACATACATGACAAAACTTATGATATGAGCCGGGTATACCCGACAACATTACCCTTTAACAAAAGAGTCTGCATCCCTAAACATACTCATGACCACATGGAAGCACAGTTCACTATAGCTAGGACAAAACTTAGACAGATTTTAGAATTATACACTAAGAGACAGAGACAGAATAAGACAGAGGCCCAACAACTTGGGAATATACCCGCAAGTGGCCTACACAAGCTCATGCAGCGCACGAAAAAGGGAGAAGTGGTATGCCTTCCCACAGATAAGTCCGGCAGAATGTCAATAGACAGCCTGCCGAACTATATCCAGGCAATGCAACCTCACATCGCCAATACGAAGGCAACAACCTTACAGGCGCATGAGGAAAGAGAAAAAGTCCTCAATGCCCACATGATGATGTGGACAATTGTCCTTAGACCCCAGAAGCGCACAGCCAACAACTTCCAAGCCTGGAACAATGATATCCCGACGCTGTATGGGCTCCGTAAGGACCACAAAGTAACAACTAATCCTGTAGTGGGACCACCAACAAGACCAGTCTGTGGAGCGAATGTCGCTAGTAACTACAGGATCTCCTACTTCCTCTCAATGATCATACGCCCCATAATCCAGATGTCACCTGATGTCTGTGACAGCACGGAAGATCTCCTCAGCAGGATCAACGACTGCAACAACACTTGCAACCTGACAGGGTGTATAGTGGGTAGCATGGATGTGGTATCACTATACCCATCTATCGACGTGGATTTTGCAGTGGAAAAGTGCGTGGAAATGATCAACGAGAGCGAAGTAGAGTTCCAAAAAGTCAACACAGAAGAACTGGGCCTCCTACTTAGATTGACATATGACGATGCATATCTAGATAGATACGACCTTAGAGATTTCTGCCCTAGTAGACGTCTAAGAGGTAGACCACCCACAATTACCTCTATGGCTAGGAAGACCCCTATAGAGAGATGGAGTGGATGGACCAGAGCCATACGGACCCCCACTAATATCCACCAGGTAAAGAAAATGATCGCACATGCACTAGGAGCTAGTATAAAGGTCACCCTAAAAGGCCACACCTTTAAATTTAACAACAAATTATACGCCCAGGACGAGGGGGCAGCCATCGGGGTTAGTATCGCCGGTGATGTGGCCAATCTTTTCATGGTATGGTGGGACAGAAGGCTTAAGGAACGCCTGACACAGAACTCCATACTCGTGAATGTGTACTCTCGATATGTCGATGATATCAACTTAGTGGTAAAGACACCCCCACAAGAGAGTACCCCTGAAATAGAAATAGAAACTAAGACTATGGAGAGCATCCAGCGAATAGCTAACTCCATCCACCAGAGTATTAGAGTTACGATAGACTACCCTACTAAACACCCTAACCATAGATTACCTGTATTAGATACTGAACTCTGGCTAGAAACTAAGAACAATAAAACCAGAATCCTCCATTCACACTATACAAAACCTATGGCCTCCAAGTACCTGACCCACCGGAACTCGGCTATTGCGGACAATGCCAAATTCAACATATTGATGGCAGACCTCGTCAGAGTAATGCGAAATGTCTCCTGCATGTGCGACCCTACAGAATTAAAGAGACATATACAACATTTCGTCCACCGCATGCAGTTCTCGGGTTACAGCCATAAAGAAAGGATCAGGGTTTACAAAGGAGCTATGAAGAAGTTTGAAACAATCAAACGCAACGATAGGAATGGGATTTGCCCACTCTATAGGAGCAAATCATGGAACACCATAGAAAGAACTAAGAAGAAAATAGGGAAGGCAAGCTCATGGTACAATAGCCACAAGTACCAAAGCGTCATGTTCGTCGACACCACCCCTAGAGGCGAACTGGCGTACCGCTTTAGAAGGGCCCTAGACAAACTTAAGCTAAGAATTAAGGTTGTTGAAAGGCCAGGCAACCCTATCAAATCCCTTATCAGTAGAACATACCCTTTCAGTAGAACCCCCTGCACTGATAGGAACTGTATCGTATGTAGATTTAGCCCACAAACGAACTGCAAAACCAGAAATGTGGTCTATAGTATAAGATGTACAGAGGGACGATGCAGAAATAAGACAACGACATATGTAGGCGAAACAGCAAGGAGTATAGGGGAGCGGGCAAACGAACATTGGAGGGAACTTAAGGAAGGGAAGAACTCATCAGTTCTGTACCAGCACGCTGAGCAAGAACATAGAGGCTCAATCAACAACATAGAAATTAAAATCTTATCTACACATAGCAGTGATGCAGCACTTAGACAAATTACTGAAGCTACACACATAATAGAAGGGAAACCTAGCCTGAATAGGAAACTAGAATGGAACACTAACATACGCCACTAACAAACCTAACATCTGACAACTAACATCTGACAACATGTTACCCATAAAACAATAATAGGAACAAAGTATAATACAATACATAGATAAACAAATGGAATTAAATACTACATACGTTAACAAAATTTAATTAAACACATTAAAAAAAAAAAAAAAAAAACACACACACACACACACACACACACACACACACACACACACATGAACATATAAATAAATAAAAACTAATACAAATGAACACGTATTAACAGAGAATATAGGTGATACAGACACTCCCCATACACACATGCACTTACAAAAGACACAGACACATTGAAGGACACGCATGCGTAGACACATACAATAGGAATACAAAATACAAAATGGCTGATAGTTAGCAAGGTGAGACACACATAAGAAAGAAGGAAACAAAGGACCACTGATGAGGTCACAGAAGTGTGACGAAAGAACTCTGGCCGAAATAAGATTAAGATTAAGATTAATGTAATATAAAGCTGAAAAAAAAAAAAAAAAAAAAAAATTAACACCAAATATACAGTGCGTGTGTTTTTATTGGCTAAACTGGCAATATGACCATCCCCAAGTACAACAATATATATATATATATATATATATATACACACACATACACACACACACACACACACACACACACACACACACACACACACACACACACACACATATATATATATATATATATATACATATATACATATATGTATATGTATATATATATATGTGTGTATATGTATATGTATATATATATAGGCGCGGGAGTGGCTGTGTGATAAGTAGCTTGCTTAACAACTATATGGTTCTGGGTTCAGTCCCACTCACGGCACCTTGGCCATGTGTTTTTCTACTATAGCCTCGGGCCGACCAAAACCTTGTGAGTGGATTTGGTAGAGGAAACTGAAAAAAGCCAATCATATATATATATATATATATATATATATATATATATATATATCAATATGTTTGTGTGTCTGAGTCTGTCCCCCACCAACATCACTTGACAACCGATGCTGGTCTGTTTACGTCCCCGTAATCTAGCGGTTCGGCAAAAGTGCCGGATTGAATAAGTACTAGGCTTACAATGAATAAGTGTGGGGACGATTTGATCGACTGAAGGCGTTCCTCCATCATAGTCGCAGTCAAATGATTGAAACAATTGAAAGAAAAAGAATAAAAGAATATATATATATGTATTTATATACATGTATACACACACACACACACACACGCACGCAGACACACACACAGGCACCCCCCCCCCCCACACACACGCATATATATGCACACAATACACACACACACGCATATATATGCACACAACACACACACACACGCATATATATGCACACAACACACACCTGTATATATCTTGACAAAAGGTTTGTTCTCTTCATTTCGACATATTTATGTATATATATATATATATATATATATATACATGTCTGTATATATGTATGGCTGTGTGGTAACAAGCTTGCTTTCCAACCACATGGTTCAGAGTTCAGTCCAACTGCGAGGAACCTTGGGCAAGTATCTTCTACTATAGACACGGGCCGACCAAAGTCCTGTGATTGGATAGACGGAAACTGAAAGAAATCCGTTGTATATATGCATATATATATATATATATATATATATATATATATATGGGAGAATATACAAAAAATAACAACAGACGAGGACAGGTGGTGTAAATAACAAAAGTATATATTAGTATGACGCTCGGGAATACGGAAAGTCTTTGACGTTTCGAGCTACGCTCTTCAACAGAAAGAATACGGAGACAAGGAGAAAAACACGGAGAAAAAAAATTGAATAGTGTTCAGTCAACGGTCAATCATAATAATGGCCGATCATAACAATGACTGACCGGAAGTGAGAAATTCTTATTTCAGGAGAGCTAAGAAAGGGGGAGATAACAAACGGTGATCGGGAACGAGGGGCTGTGTGTGGGAGGTAGACTGCTGGTGATCTTGACGTATGTAGTGTGAAAATGGGGGAAGGGAGAAAGGAAGAAAGTAGTTGGTCAGTTGTAGTGTGTGCGTGGTGTGTGCGTGGTGTGATGCGAGGGTATTGGTGTGGTGTGCGTGGTGTGATGCAAGGGTATTGGTGTGGTGTGATGTGAGGGTGTTGGGAGGTGGGGAAGGCATGGGTGGAGTGTGGGGTAGAGGTAGGGGTATGTGGGTAGGGTGGGGTATGTGGGTAGGGGTGGGTGGTGGGTGTAAGGAATTGGATGGGGTGGAGTGGGAAGGTAGAGTAGGAGTGTGTTGGGGTGTGGTGGGATGAGCTTATGAGGGGTGTTGACGAGGAGGGAGAAGGGGAAGGTGGATGTAAGAGAGGGGGAAGATGGGTATGGGAGGGGAGAGGAAGAGAGGAGAGAGGGTGGGTATAAGAGAGGGAAGGGGGATTGAGAGAGGGGGAAGGTGGGTATGGGGGGAGAAAGAGAGGAAGAGAAAGAGAGGAAGAGAAAGAGAGTGAGAGAGAGGGAAGAGGGGTATGGGGGGGAAGAAGAAAGGAAGAGAAAGAGAGTGAGAGAGAGGGGAAGAGAGTGAGAGAGTAAGGGTGAGAGAGTAAGAGAGTAAGAGTGTAGAGAGTAAGGGTGAGAGAGTAAGAGAGTAAGAGTGTAGAGAGTAGGAGAGTAAGAGTGTAGAGAGTAAGAGTGAGAGAGGGGGGGGAGAAGTACGAGAGAAGAGAGTGAGAGAGAGTAAGAGAGAGGAGAGAGGAGAGAAAGAGTAGGGGTGAAGAGAAGTGGGAGTGGAGAGAAGTATGAAGAGAGGTACAAAGAAGTAGGAGTCGGAGCAGGAGGTGGGGGAGGGGAGAGATGGGTGGTAGGAGGGAGGGTGGGGGAGAGAGACAGGAGGAGGGGGTTAGATGAAGAGTGGAGGGGAGTTGAGCCCATGTGGCGCAAAGGAGCGAAGATAGAAGATTAATCCCTGTTCACGGCGCAAACGGGAGTCCGGATGGCCCCTGTGCATGGACAATCCAAACACCGACAGGTGTTGCCGCAAGGAGTGGCCGGCAGAACGGAAGTGGCGTGACACCGGGGTGTCATTGCCGACGTTGATATCTCGGAGGTGTTCCGCGAATCGGTCGGCCAGGCGCCGCCCCGTTTGTCCGATGTACAGGGATTGGCAGAGAGAGCAGGAGAGGCAATATATGATGTTGGTAGACGTGCAGGTGAAGGAGTCGGTGATGCGATAGGGTCGGTGATGGGTGCTGGTGAGGAGGGTGGTGTTGGAGAGGTAAGGGCAAGTGCGGCAGCGTGGACGGGAGCAGGGGAAAGAGCCAGGTTGGGAGGTTGGGTTGGGGAAGAAGCTGTGGACCAAGAGGTCCCGTAGGTTGTGGGCTCGTTTGAAGGAGGGGAGGGGTCGATTAGGGAAGATGTGGGAGGTGGAGGGGTCGGACTGGAGGCGCCGAAAAGCTCGGAGAATGGAGCGTTGGAGGGGTAGGGTGGTGGGATGGTAGGTGAGGGGAAAAGGGAGGCGGGAAACGGCAGGGCGGGTTCGGGGGGAGAGAGCAGATGCACGGTCCACAGAACGTGCTCTGGCAAGGGCGGTGTGGATGGTGGTGGGTGGATATCCACGCAGGCTAAAGTGGTGAGCCATGAGTTGAGACTGAGTCTCAAAGTCATGGCTGTCGCTACAAAGTCTGCGTAGACGGAGGAATTGGGAATAGGGGATGGAAAGTTTTGTGTGTCTAGGGTGGGAGGAGGAGAAGTTGAGATAGGAGTGTGAGTCTGTGTGTTTGTAGTGGATGGAGGTGCTAAGGGCGGAGTGGAGGATGCTGACCGAAATGTCGAGAAAGGGGACAGAGGTGTCAGAGACAGTACAGGAGAAGTGGAGGGCAGGATGGAAAGATTGAACGAAAGAGAGGAACGAGTCAAGATGTTCGCGGGAGAGAGAGGTGGCACCGATACAGTCGTCGATATACCGACCGTATAGTTCGGGAGTGGGACCAGTGAAACTGGAGAATATTTGGGCCTCAACATAACCAACGAAGAGGTTCGCGTAGTTGGGGCCCATTCTCGTCCCCATGGCCACTCCCGAGAAGTGCTGGTAGATATCTCCCGCGAACGAGAAGCAGTTGAGAGATAGGACAAGTTCGGCCAGACGAATGAGTGTGGAGGTGTCGGGTTGTGGGTTGGGGCGTTGGTCTAGAAAAAACTTCAGGGCACCCAGCCCCTCGTCGTGGGGGATCACTGTATAGAGGCTCTGGATGTCTAGAGTGAAGAGAAGCTTAGAAGGGCCGGGAGGGAAAGAGAAAGAGTTGAATAGACGAAGCGCGTGGTTAGTGTCATGAATGTGGGAAGGGAGAGAAGCCACTAGGGGGGCGAGGACCCGGTCTAGGTATTTTGAGATAAGCTCGGTGGGGCAGTTGCAGGCGGAGACGATGGGGCGGCCAGGGTTGTTCGGTTTATGGATCTTGGGGAGGAAGTAAATGGTGGGGGTGCGTGGGGTACGAACAATAAGGTTGGAGGCGGTGGCGGGGAGATGGGAGGAGAGGATGAGGTCATGGATAGTGGAGGACACAGTCTGTTGGTAGCTGGGCGTGGGGTCGGAGGGCAGAGGGCGGTAGAATGAGGTATCTCGAAGTTGACGGAGAGCTTCGGCCTCGTAGAGGCCCGCGCGCCATACTACCACGGCTCCACCCTTATCAGCCGGTTTTATGATGATGTCCGTGCGGCGTCGGAGGGATCGAAGGGCCGAGAGTTCGGCTGGGGAGATGTTGAGTCGAGATGGACGCCTGGAAAAGTTAAACCGGCCCACAGCGCGTTGGCAGGCGCCCGCGAAAAGATCAACTGCCTGGAACTGGCCAGGAGCAGGCGTCCACTGGGATGGTCGTCGGCCCAGGTCAGTGAAGCAGTCCTCGTTGGGTGCGGGTGGTGTGTTATGGAAAAGCGCACCCAACCTAACGCGGCGCACAAAGCTGTGGACATCAGCACGGGTTTGAAATTCCTTGCAGGATGGAGTGAGTGGGATGAAGCGCAGACCCCTATTGAGGACGGAGCGCTCCGCCTCAGAGAGAGGAAGATCTGGGGGAATGGTAACGACAGGCTGAAGTGGAGAAGGGGTGGGTGGAATAGAAGTAGGAGGGGATGAAGTAGGGTTAGGAGGGGCGGTCGGTATGGTGGAGGGCTGGGAGGGAGGGGGTGGAGTGTGTGTGGGAGAGGCAGGGTGGTTGGGTGTGGGTGGGGAATGCACATCAGGGAGGTAGAAGGGTGGTGGAGGGGTTGGGGTAGTGGCATCGGGTGTAGAGGAATGGAGGAGTGAGTGAAGTTTGCGGAGCTTAGTGTCGGTAAGAAATGCATGAAAGAGATGATTAAGTTGAATGATAAAGCGCAATGTATTGTGAGCATGGGAGGGTGACAGAGAGGAGAAAAATATGGAAAAGGCTGGAGGAAGAAGGCGGTCGATAGTGTGGATTTTAGAGAGATTGGAGCGAATGGTGGCCCGCATAAGGCGGTAGGATGTGGTGCGGAGTATGGGTAGAATGGTGGTAGAGGAGTGGAGAGTGGGGTGGAAATGGAGGCGGAAACCCTTAGGGATGAGGCGGTGATGTAAGCAGCGACTGAGAAACGTAATATGACTAGAGAAACGAGTCTTCTTGAATATGAGTAAGGAGAGTCGTATAGTAGGTTGAAAGTATAGAGAGGGAAGTGTGCGGAGGTATAGTTTTAGGCGGTTGTGGAGAGTGAGTTGGAAAGATTTGTGTGTGTGTGTGTGTGTGTGTGCGTGTATATATGTATATATATACATATGTGTGTGTGTGTGTGTGTGTGTGTGTGTGTGTGTGTGTGTGTGTGTGTGTGTGTGTGTTTGTTACCCCATCAGCGTTTGACAACCGGCGTTGAACTCTTTCCTTCTCTTCCCCGTAATATAGATGTTCGGCAAAAGAGGTCGACAGAATAAGTACTCGGCTTAAAAAGGTCGATACTTTTTTAAGCCTGGTACTTATTCTCTCGATCTCTTTTGCCGAACCGATATATGTATGCATGTATGTATGTATGTATGTATGTGTATTAAGATGAACACAAAGTGCCAGAGAAAGGAGAATGCTGAAATATAACAAAATGGATTAGTGGAAAAACAGCAGGATAGATTTGGCAGCAGGTTTAGCAGATTTTATTTGGATGGAAAATATGAACATTGAAATGGTCTTTCGCAAGACATGTGCTTGAACGAAAGGAAAATAGATGGTATGTCAAATCGAAAGAGCGGACATCATGTCCAAAAAATAAAGGAGAAGAAGACCATGTAGAAATTGCAATAAAAGCTTTGTTAAATTCTTCGGCACCCGAACATGGATGTCAAAAACATCAGACCTTAATTGGTGGAGAGAACATGCCGAGACCACCTTCGTCCAGCAGTGGACTGAACATGTGCAAGAATGATGTATGTATGTGCGTATGTACATGTGTACACTGTGCAACACCTCAGGCGTTTAATGATAATAATAATAATAATAATAATAATAATAATAATAATAATAATAATAATAATAATAATAATAATAATAATAATAACAACAACAACAACAACAACAATAATAATAATAATAATAATAATAATAATAATAATAATAATAATAATAATAATAATAATAATAATAACAATAATAATGATAATAATATTTTATAAAGATTAACGTAACTCTTCGCGAAGGTAGACAACAGGAAGAGTGCAATGCAATTATTAATAGATTGTTTATTTAACGGTTTGAACAATATTTCAGCAGATCCTCCGTCTTCAGGTTCGAAATGTTAAATGAAAACAACCGCAGAAACACAGAAAATTCAAAATATAAGCGAGGAAATTCTGGGTTATTTTCATAGAATGATATCGTCAGTTTTCAATTTTGTAACTAGTAAAATCAAAAAGGATGAAAATAGAAAAGAAAGAAGACAAAATAAAAGAAAAAAGAATATTAAGTCGGACAGTAACTATGATGAAATTCACCTGTCATATTATTCATTCCTTCAGGACGCGATGGTAATAATTCACAAATATATTTATCCTTATGCATTTTGAGGATTGCAAATGTTGTAGATTCAGAATATTTTCTGAGAATATGCATTTCAGGTGTTTCTCAAAATTTCAGCCGTTTGATGTAAAATGTTCGGCAAGCTCTGTCGAACTACTGCTATAGTGTCTGATGTCGTATCGGTGCCCATTGAATCTTTTGCTTAAGAGTTCTGTTGTACAACCAACGTAAATCAAGTAGTGTTTGGTGCGTTCTGCTGCGTACACCAAATGGGAATCTTTACACGTTCCACCTTCCGTATAAATCTATCATTTCTGTTTTGATTCGTGATGGAATTGACTTGACACGTTGTTACACAATCATCAGGGCTTTTGCAGTTATTTTTCAAGGTGCAGCATTCAGAAACATTAAAGGTAGTTTTTTTTAGGGCTAGAGGTAGTGGTTAATAGTTCTCTTATATCTTTATTGCGTCTAAAGGCTAGAATAGGCGGTTGAGGCAATATTATTTGAAACGAGGATATTTTTCTGCAATATGCTGTTAACTTTCATGCAGCACTTTTGAAATGCCTGCGAAATTTCGGTGCCAGTTAATCACTAGAGTAAGTCTATCATAAATTGTACTGTGATTGTTAAAGCTATGCGTAGATTTTTGACTTTCCTTACTAATTTTAGCTATGTCATTTGCGATTTCCTTTAATTGTGATTCACTGTAACCACGTTTGACAGAATGGTGTTCATAAGCATTTGCATGTTTCCAGTAATCCGTCAGTACATTTTATCCTCAAAAACTGGGGTTTCGGATTTGATGTGGATGATCATATATATGTGTTAGAAAGTAACACTGATGTTTGGACAAAAATTTTACCACCAGACAAGAGGTTGCGCCATGGACATCCCCATGGCAGTTAATTTCGCTACTGTTTTCATGACAAAATTCGAGACACAGTTAAAGAAGACATTCAAATCCCTGCATGTTCATGAACCAATACTCTGTTTGCGGTCCAATGATGGATCACAGGGCAGTTTAATTAACTTTTTTTTTCTGTGATTGTTACGCTAAAAACTATGGGTCTAAGTCCAATATAAAATTTACGTCTACTGTTTCAAAAACAAGCGTTCAGTTTTTGGACACAAAAGTTAAGTTTTCTGGAGGCAAAATAGTCACAGAGTTATTCTGTAAGTCCACGTCATCCCACATTTATCTTCACCGCCGCTCTGATCATCCACATCATATGATTTGGTCAAATACGAAATCTCAATTTTTGAGGATAAAATGGACTTGTACTGATATAGGGGATTACTGGAAACATGCAAATGCTTTTGTACACCATTATGTCAAACGCGGTTACAGTGAATCACATGAAATACGTATGTTCTTATTTTGGATGTATTCAGTATGTTTTCAATGACAGGTTGTTGTTGAAGTAATAGTAAAAACAGAGATTGAAAACAGAAAGCAAATTGTTATAGAATGCTGATGTATGAAGTGTGGTGAATCAGACAACCGTAAACATTTGAGTGCGTGTGTAACAAGTAACTCACATGAATATGGGAAGAGTACTTATAAGCAGGAAATGTATATACATGTGCATGCTGTTATTCCGTGAAAGGAAGTAGAGACTAACAGATGGTATTTTAAATTTCCGATTCGATTTATTGAGGAGCAGACTATCATTACCAAACAAAGTGACCATCCTTAATGAGTAACGAGCGACTGTTCTTAAATATCTTCCATTATCATCTCATTTTTTCTATAATTCTGTATAATTTTGTTATCGAATTTTCCCTCTTGTATTATTTTGTGTTGTGTATATCAATGTGATAATATGGTTCCTTGCTATAAAAACAGAGTCAAGACGAGTAAAAATATATTTTGCATCCATCGCAATTTCACCCTTCAACTTTCATATTTGCATTGAAATTTTACGTCATTATAGTCATACGTTAAGTTACTTGTAGGTTTGTGGTTTCGCGTTGGTGATGACTTTTTATGATATTCTCACTATTAGTTTATAGTTGAGTCAGACAAACTTCAGAGGATAACATTACAGAATTCTTTAAAAAGGAGAGAAACTATCAGTGGGAGTGTTGCTGGTAGCAAAAATACAAGCAAAAGCAAAAAAAAAAAAAAATGAAAAAAAAAATAATGAAAAAAAAATAATGAAAAAAAAACAGGTAGATTTAATACTAAACTGAAGACAGTAAGCAATGATGAAAGTAACTTGTAAGCAATTACTAACCAGCACACACACACACACACACACACACACACACACACACACACACACACACACACACACACACACACACACACACTCATATTTATATAGCCCAGTGGTTAGGTAGTTGCACTCACGATCGCCAGATCGTGGGTCCGTTTCTCAGAGCGGGCGGCGCGTTCACGTTGCTCTAGTTCCCCTTTCGATCAGGGAGGATGGTTGGCCTGCTCGTCTAGCCAGCAGGATGGCGTCATTCGAAGGCTAGAACGATGCAAAGTACATTGAGACCAACGATGTGACACCAGTCTATCAGCATCTGATAGACTGGTGGGTTACGTGTAAGTCACGTGACGTGGCACACACACATGCACGCACAAACACACACACACACACACACACACACACACACACACACACACACACACACACACACACACACACACACACACACACACATACGTTACTGAACACAGCAATAGAAATGAATATACACATAAGCAGTTACAAATACGCAACGGCTTCAACCGAATAACGTAGTATATATGTAAGAGAAATTATTACCCAATGTAGCTCTTCTTTGAGGCGAAAGAGATTGATTCTAGTGTAATTTAGCTGGTATTTCTAGTATTTCTTGCAGATCGTGTAACTGCATATAGGCTCCACTTTAATGTCTGTTGCGAATGTGATGAAAAGAGGAACATATTGTGGATTGGATCGATCTCATTAAATTAACACTTTATATATTATTGATTCACGAAGTATAAGAGAAAAGTCAATATCTTGTGGCATACATACTTAAATGGCATATACGATCAACAGTGAGCTCTGCAGCAAGACGTTTGATATTGTCCTCAGTTTTAAGCGAATATAAAATAATATATACATAGTTAATAATGTGTTCATTAATATTTCGTTTGGTTAATTTTCTTTGTTGTCTTTTATTAGTGCAAAATATCAATATTCAAATTTAGCTTCACAATAAATCTTCGTGAAACATGTGTTAAGCAAACACAGACAAATAAATAGATAATTACCGAAGACACACGCACGTTTATATACCCGAGCACACACACACACACACACACACACACACACACACACACACACACACACACACACACACACACACACATGCACGCCCGCCCGCACAAACACGCACATTCACACGTAGACGCTAGTACAAACATTCACTCGAACACTTATATACTCATCGAAGTGACTATGTCAATGTTTGACGGAGCTTCCAATTTACAGTGAGCTGTACCAGCTGAATTTAACGCATGACCTAGCTAAGCCTATGAGCTAGCAAAAGTCTCACGGCAATTTATCCGCTACTACCATGACAGTCACAAGACCATCACACTAAGCAGGACTTCACACCTAACATGTTACTGCTTGACTTGACTGTGCGAGTCAGAGCAATACTTAAAGTAGCTGAGTCGATCAAGTGGTCACGAAGGGACTTTAATGGGCTACCTCTTAAAAACCGTTTAATACTTCAGTATACTTACATACATATATGAGTGGATCTTTCATTAAGTTTCTCATATCAATGTGGTGGGGGCTGGCCAACAAAGAAGCTTCCATGCAGTTTATTACTCGACTTGCTAGGCATAAAATCCTAATTTCCCTCCAATAGTACTATATATGTTATGTGAAAACAAACCCGGACGATCACAGGTGGATTGACTTTGATCATGTTAATGCTGTCATAATTGTTCTGATAGAAGAACGACTACAACAATATAAGTTAGCATTAGATTCAATCTCTCACTTGGTTTTTGAATTTCTTATAAGGCTAATACGGTAAAGAAAGAATATAATGAAGTTTGTCAAAAACAATAAAATGATAAAATAAATCTGGAGACGGAACGAAGTACCCATTATGTATACAGACGTTGAGATGGTGAAACTTATGTGGTGAATATTCACTGCAGTGATATCGCAACAGTTCTCAACACCAACGCTATTTCTTAATTGACAGCGCAAATAAAATTTTGCGCCTCTTGACGTCTGCAGCCGAGAGCAATTGCCCTTCACCCCCACTTCCCCTCTCTCTTTCTCCTCTTATAAACTAATGTTTACAAAATATATGTGACAGAGTAAAGAAATTCCAGAGGTTTGCAACCCCGGAAAAAAAGGACTACACCAAGCGCCTGGTGTCATAATGTAAGGTTGAGGAGAAGGGGAAAAGAAATAAGAAGATTGGGTCAAATTCAATATAATACGACTTCTCAAAGACAGAGCCTCTACTTCCTTGCTTGAACAGTTAGAAATGGTGACCAATTTCGTTTTTCGATTTGAAGGGAAGGTCTATTTTTGGGATGCGGTCCCAGCTATACGTACATATATACACATGTGTGTGTGTGTGTATGTGTGTGTGTGTGTGTGCCTGTGTGTATGTATATATACATATGTACATACACACTCACACACGCATATATATGTACATGTATATATATATATATATATATATATATATATATACGTATGTATACACACACACACACACACACACACACATGTGTGTATGTGTGCATGTATATATATGTGTAATCAAAAAGTATCCGGACTGTTGCCATAGTAACAAAGCTAAAGCACGCAGAGGAAAGCTGCTTGGCACAGATTGACCCAGTATTCTGCTGTGCAGGTGCACTAAGTTTTAACGTTCTCACTTCTGCTGTTTAGAGCAGTGCTTGGAAGTGACGTGTGTAGTGTGTGTTTGTCACACTGACCATGACAGAAAATGTTGAGCAGAGAATCTGAACCAAATTTTACCAAAAGCTTGGTGATACCTAGTCGGAAGCCTGTGCAAAACTCGAATGTGTTTTTGGTCAACTGAAAGCAATTTTGGCACAAACTTTGCAGACACGCGTCTCATACCCAAATCTGCAGTGATAATGGACTGAATTGAACCGTAACTAATCTGAAAATCCTCTGATAACTCACGGACGGTGATTCGATGATTTCCCTTCACAACTGCACGCACATCTGCGATGTTTTTCTCAGTTCTGCTGGTTGCGGCTTTCCCAGAACGTTTGTCAATATCGACATTTTTCGGCCAGCTTTGGAAAGTCTGAGTCATTCGTACACTGGTGTGCGGCTCATACACTCCTCTCCATACACTTTCTGCAACTTTGCGTAGGCTTCTGAGCAGGTATCACCATGACAACTTTCTCTGTCATGGTCAATGCAACGATCACACGTTACACATGTTACTTGGAAGCACTGCTGTAAATAGCATGAGTGAGCTACAACGTTAAAACTTAGTGCACATGCACAACAGAGGTCAAGATCAATCTGTGCTAAACGGCTTTGTTTTGCGTGCTTTAGCTTCGTTAATATAGCAATAGTCCGGATACTTATTGAACAGACCTCGTATATATGTATATGTATATGTATATCAAAATGACCTCAAAGTATGTAAATGATATAGTGACGTCATAAATGCCGATTTGCTATAGAAACTAGCTACGTAAATCGCATTTCTGCATTGATCAGAAAAATTTTGAGACAACTAACATTCAGGGGTCTGGATATTTAATGCAAAATAACCGATTCCTTTTTTAATCCATTGATAGCTCTGATCCAAACAATTTATAGTGATAGACGTTCCAGCCAAGGTTGATTTGTTTATATTAGAGCATAGTGTATATGTAGATTATGATGTAACGTCTACTATGATCATAGAACGTAATAAAGGTAATCTTTTATTGTTTACCTGTTTTAATCATTAAACTGCGACCATGCTGGGGGTACTGCATGAAGAATTTGAACAAACAAATTCACTTTTATTTATTTTTTTTTTTTTGAAGTCTGCTTCTTATATTATCAGATTATATTACGAGTACATAAACAAACCAACACCGATTGTCAAGCGATGGTAAGGGAGAAATACTAACGCGCGCGCGCACACACACACACACACACATGACAGTCTGCTTTCAGTTTCTGTCTACCAAATCTATTCTCAAAGCTTTGGTCGACCCGACGCTACAGCAGGAAACATCCAATGTACCGAAACCAGAGCTATGTGCTTGGGAAACAAACATCTAACCTCACAACCACGACGGTACCAATAACTAATTTTGAAATACAATTGGGAAAAGGGCGGTTCGGAACTGAGAGATGGACAGAAAGTATTTTACATAATAAAGAAAAATCGAGGTTGAATGTATAAGAGAAGACAAAGCTATTCTCAAGAGATTAATTCAACAGTGATAACAAAAAGTAGGTTACAACGTTTGTAAAATTCGAAATCTTTTCTTAATTTGTAACGCCAACAGAAACATTTATTTTTGTTTTCTTTATGTTTATTTTTTTCAAGCTCCTGATCATTTGTACTCGAGTAGGTTGCAGGTTCAAAGGCACTTCATTTGTGATCGTCCCCTGTTTTCTCTCTCATATATTGTTCCAATGACAAGTAAGATCATTCCATTGTCATTGGACAGTAAGCTCATTTACAATGTTGGAAGACTAGAATTTTTTACCAGATTTTTTGACCCTTCTCGGTCGGGGGATTTCATCATGATTGGCACAGACTGTTCTGATACAGAAATGAATATTGGTGTTGTTGTTGTTGGCACCCCGTCGGTTACGACGTCGAGGGTTCCAGTTGATCCGATCAACGGAACAGCCTGCTCGTGAAATTAACGTGCAAGTGGCTGAGCACTCCACAGACACGTGTACCCTTAAATTAGTTATCGGGGATATTCAGCGTGATACAGTGTGACAAGGCTGACCCTTTGAATTACAGGCACAACAGACACAGGAAGAAAGAGTGAGAGAAAGTTGTGGTGAAAGAGTACAGCAGGGTTGGCCACCATCCCCTGCCAGAGCCTCGTGGAGCTTTAGGTGTTTTCGCTCAATAAACACTCACAACACTCGGTCTGGGAATCGAAACCGCGATCCTACGACCGCGAGTCTGCTGCCCTAACCACTGGGCCATTGCGCTTCCACCGAATATTGGTGCAACGTCAATTTAAATGTTTCTTTCGATTTGGTAGTCCTAGAATATAGGTGTTAATGGCTCTCATGGAACAGTTTCGTGGAACTTACAAACAGTAAATCCTGTTCTCATGGAACAAGATTTGCTGTTTATTCCCGCTGGACGCCCACACATCTCACTGGGCAAGCACATTGGGTACCCAGTTTAATATCCTTCATTTAAGACTCTAGTCTTTGACACAGATTAATCAACTGACATTTTAAACATAGTTGGAAATGCGTGGCCATGTCTCAATCAAATTATTTAATAAAGTGTCGAACTCATCAGACACTGTTTGACGATGGCAGCACAATATCGTAAACGCTCGCTTGCTTATCTATAAGATACGTACATGATTCCAAGCCGAGGACAATGCACAAGATTTTCATCCGTATGGTGTAATTACGAAATAGTAATTAACTCACCTAGTATTTTATGTGTCTTTCATAAACTCTTTTCTATATACGATTCATACTTTTATGTGTACATACGCGCGCGCACAGACGCACACACGCACACACGCACGTGCACACACACACACACACACACACGCACGTGCACACACACACACACACACACACACGCACATACACTGAATAAGGATTTATAAACTTTCCAGAAAACGTGGGATGCGTTTTGCAATCGGTTTCCGAAGCACCTGCTGCAATGCCTTTGCATTTATGCCCGCAGGGGCGGGTGGGGGGCTGCTGAACAAACCATTTTGACTGGAGTGTATAACCTGTTACTTCATCCCCCCCCCCCCACCAACCATTCTTTTTGTTTCTTTCTTTGTTGAAATACTTCTGGGGTGATTTTTTTCTCGATAATTTGCTCTCTTTTATCTTTTATCTTTTACCTTTTACTACTTTCAGCTTGAGAGCCACGGTCATGCTGGAGCACTACCGCTAGCTCTGCTACACTTTTACTGCTCGAAACCTTCTCTGATATGTGCCATTTGGTGAAAGAGTGAGTTTGATATTCTGCCCACATCTACATTTCCTGTCGCAAGGTAGATTCATCCAGAACTCTTGAGAGGAGGGGATTCAATTTTGTTTTGAAAACACCTTCATCAGCCTCATGTAGGTCTCTCAGGTTTTTTGAGAGGATATTGCAGAGCTGGGTCCTTGGCTGTTGGGCTCCTAGGCACTATGCAGTAGCGCCCCGTTCTGCTATTTATGTAATGTTCAGTGCCAAAGTTAGATAGTCTTTTTATTCTTTGGAATTTTTTCTTTCTTTTGACCCTGTAAGAATATGTTGCTAAATAAAAATTTGCCACTGATAAAGCTTTAAAGAATAACATAAATATTATGTTGAAGAACTCTTTTTCGACAGAAAAATCCGAAGTTACACACACACAAACACACACACACGTATAAACAATTATACATACACACCCACACACAGCACGCACTAAATAGTTTCTCCATTCTATATTTTTAGACGCATAAAATGTTGCAGCCAGTGGGGGAAGACAGTAACCCTGCATTAGTTTAGAACTTGGACAGACTTATACATAAATGCGTTCACACGTTTATACACAAAACAGCAAAACACATGGTTGTGTATCTATCTATCTATCTATATATCTATCTATCTATCTATCTATACACACACACACACACCCACACACACACACATACATATATATATATATATATATATATATATATATATCTGTCTATCGCTCTATCTTTTATCTGCCTATCTATAATACACTTACACATAGGCACACACATACACACGCAGACACACACACAGACATACACATTTGGCCTCACATATGTTCGCGCGCACGCACATTTAATCACCTCAAGAGAGCCAAATAAACAGTGAAGCAAAGTTAGGGAACACCTGCAAACATTGATGTATCTTCAAGTTCAAACTTCCATCGATATAAACAGCCAGACATCTGAAAATATACGCAAGATCCTTCAACTAACACATCAAACCTGCCAGAAACGAAGGGTCAACAAGGAAGTTGAATGTTAAGAGTAGGCATTTTAAAAGGGGCGGAGCGTTAGATTAAAATCGGAAGTTCCTACACTCGAGTAGGAAGTGTAAATTGAAATATCATATATGTATATATTCATGTGGTAAGAAGTTCGCTTACCAGCAATATGGTTTTGGATTCAGTCCCATATCTGTGATACTTTCTACAATAGCCCCGGGCGGACAAACGCCTAGTCAGTAGATTTGGAAACTGAAAGAAGCCCGCCGTATATATGTGTGTGTGTATGTAAATATAATTATCGTGGACTCTCCTGTCGTTACACGACGTATGAAGGTTCTGCAATTTCTTGCTGAACAACCACACAGATGACTTGTTTTCAGTGATCAGATATTTGTTTTTTTTTTTTTTGTTTACGTAAGCTCACTCCCTCCATCAAATCGACATTATCTGTACAGGTGCACAAAATGCCACATGTCAGGTGATGAAATGATCGCAGAGGAATGTGAAATGAAGTGTATTCCTCAAGAAGACAATGCAACACCCAATCTGTGATCAATTTCCACCGAGGTCGACTTTGCCTTTCATCATTTCGAAGCCGATAAGCTAAGTTCCAGTTGGGCACTAGGGTTGATGTAATCGTCTTGCCTCCTCCCCTGAAATTGCTGGCCATGTGCCAAAATTTGAAGCGATTATTAAGCGTGTCGGATTAAATGAATAGGAGTATTTCTTCCAACACTTTACGTTCTCAATTCAAATTCCGCCAAAGTCGACTTATCATTCGTCCTTTCGGGTGGAGGTGGGGCGATAAAGTAAGTTCTTATGGAGCGCTAGGATCGATTTAGAAATAATAACAATAATAATAATAATAATAATAATAATAATAATAATAATAATAATAATT
Organism: Octopus bimaculoides; assembly: GCF_046866305.1. NCBI lineage: Eukaryota > Metazoa > Mollusca > Cephalopoda > Octopoda > Octopodidae > Octopus > Octopus bimaculoides. The sequence continues at coordinate 118,587,455 of NC_142928.1, read as the reverse complement.
ATTATTATTATTATTATTATTATTATTATTAATTAGGATGTTAGCGCGTCGGAAACATGGAGTTATATATGGTTGCCCTGGTTTCCCTCTAGTACCAGAAATAGAAACAGTGAGGGTCATGATCTGAGCTAGATAGCGGTTTCTCAGCCGTATCGGACTGGGTTATTCTTTATTTATTGGCGTCATTTTCTTTATTAGACGGCTACTAAAACTCTCGGTATAAAGGGGAAATTTCCAGTAACGTTAACTAGGAGTGGTAGAGCAGGTGAAGGACGCAAACGAGAGAATCATAACTTATAACTTATAAATTATAATCCTGTTGAAGATTATGAATATAGTTCCGGTCACTAGTGGAGTGGAGATTCTAAAAGAAAATGAGGCGGTAACAGGCGTAAAGATTAACCAAAACAAGTCGGTGGGTTTGCAGCTCTGCATGAGAAGTATGCCCATCCTGTCGGAAAACGTGATCGAATCTCAGACAGCTGGAGCTGTCCAGTTGCTTCGGTCTTGATCGATCTAGACTTCGAAATTGTTGTAAGCTGAGAGATTCTTAAAAGGAAACTGATTACTGTCATCCAGAAATGGCCGAAGAGTAACTTATCTCTGCAAGGTCGAAAACGTGGGGAACGCATATAACACCTCTGTTTTCTGTTACTTCTTACGTTATCCCAGCAATTAAGCGCTTCTGAAAAATAAAATTTCAAAAGAAGTCATGTATTTCATGGATCTCTATAAATTCCAACAACATGTTTAGTTTTCAAATAACTGTGGAATTACTACAGATGATGCAAGCCTAGACTAATAATAGAACAAAGTGGTTGCAAAAGTAATGAATATTTACATCTAAGACAGGAACAAAGCGGTTCTCAGTATTCGACTTGGTATTTATTTTATTGAACTGAAAGTATGAAATACAAATTCGACCTTGCCGGAATACGAACTCGGGTCACAAGGGGACGCAACTGTATATTGCGAAATAATTTGTCCATGGCTTTACAAAGGATGTGCGTGCCATTCACACTCTAAACTCAATGAAAATAATAAAATAAGCAAATAAACAATAAAAATTAAAAGAATACCAGACAGACAGGGTGGAAGTGAAGAGGCAAGCGTGAATCTTGTGAAATTGAAATAAAATAACAATGTCGTAGAGATCTGCTTGAAAAGTAACTAAAGTCAGAGACCGGAAGTTGAGACGAGCCAGGTTCGTGTCATCTTCACAGATGTAGCAAACAGAGATTGTACCATCTTCAGAATGTGTGT
>NC_142928.1:118576192-118581192 GCF_046866305.1 Octopus bimaculoides | reverse complement strand
ATTACAGAAATTTCTTTTAATGATTCAAAAAGAATCCCCTTTTACCAAATTTCATTTGAAAATTAGAATGCATACCCTCATAGTCTACTTTCTACACACACACACACACACACACACAAACATCACGCACAAAGTTATACACACACATATTTATATATATATATATATATATAGGTACTGTAAGTTTTAGAGGTAATACTTCATAAGTGTAAGCCCCTGTATATGCCCGATAGTTTTTTTTTTGTTACTTTTATTCCAAATTTGTTCATTTCTTTTGTTACTTTATTCAAATTTTGCTAAATCTTATTTATATATATATCTAACTTTATTATCCTTATTTTTAATTCTAATACTCTCGATTTGGCTTCTATTACTTTTATATTTTATTTCTTATTTTATTTTTTTAATTCTTTAACTTTGACTTTATTTTTATTTTTAATCTTCTCTTTCTATCTTATACACCCTTGTTAGATACAATCCAATCTATTTAACATTCACTCTATGCTGAATTGTGGTACAGTATGGGCAGATTTCTGAAATCCAACGAATATTTATGCAGATATAACAGTTTAAAGGATAAACCTATTATAATGGATAAAACTAAGTGGACTTTTTCCTTCTTTCTTTTTCTGGTTCTTTTTCTTTTTCCTTTGTGATGTAATCTTGGTATTGAAAATGTTTGCGGCTGAAGATAGCTTTAAACCATCCTTTATATCAACAATATATACTGATGTAATGACGGATTGTGTATAAAGCTTGAAACACGTGTACTGCGATATCCTTTGTGTTCTGTTTTCAATTTGGTTTATATATATATATATATATATATATATATATATATATATATATATATATATATATATATATATATATATATATATATATATATATATACATGTACATATATACATATATGTATGTATATAATATATACATAGATATGTATATATATATATATATATATATATATATATATATATATATATATATATATATATATATATATATATATATATATATATATATATATATATATATATATATATATATATGTATATATATATACTACTGCAAATACAATATCCTTACGTATCTCACGTCTGTTTTCATTCCCCCACTTCATTCTGTATTTCATATCTTCTCCATAATAACTATTACTTAAACATTTTCTCGTACCGTCTCTGATGAAGGGATATATAAAATATCCCGGAAACAGATGTAAAACTTTCTCTTTATAAATGTTCTGAAAACTATTCACAGCCTTGGATTTTTAAAATCTCATTCTGTTAATATATTTACACACACACACACACGCACACACACACACACACACGCACACACACACACACACACACGCACACACACATATATACACATCAATTTCTATCAGCATTAATGGTCAATTTATTTATATTATTTGTTCCTGTGGCTGGTGCATCTTGATCAACAAATGGCAATTGAGAACAGCTTCATATGAGAAGGGGAGATAAACTCAAGGATCGAGAATTTCTCTAAAGTTGACATGTTACGTATGTATACACGCGCACACACACGCCCACAAACGCACATACACACACAAACACACATACACACATACATATATACATACATATGTGTGTATGTGTGTGTGATTGTGTGTGTGTGTGTGTGTGTGTGAGAGAGGGAGAGAGAGAGAGAAGGAGAAAGAGTATACAATCAAGCAAATGACCGTTTTGGAATCAAATTTTCTTATTTTGTGTAAGCGATTTAGTTGCTCAACTTTTCAGAAACACGTGTTATGGAGTGATACGTGTATGTGTGTGTGTGTGTGTGTGTGTGTATGTGTGTGTGTGTGTGTTGTGTGTGTATGTATAGATGCATATATTAACGCATATATTTGCATATTTATGTGAGTATATATACGTGCACTCACATACACACACGCACATAAACATGCAGCATAATTCGAATATGAAAATAGATGTAAAAGCATCGGTGACAGTTTGATACATTTAATATATCTCAATATGTGTGAATATATATGCAAGGGTGTGTTCGTATGCATGCATGCATATGTGTATGTAAATGATTTAGTAGGACATATTCATCCCAAAGTACATTTATTACAGCAAAATGCTCAACTAGAAAGAAACTTCTTATCATGAGTGCAGTATCATAAATATTATTAGAATGGCACTCTCACGGCTGATATGCGCCACGCGCCTACAGATTTTTTCGCCCTTGTATATCATGAAGCTAATGAGGCATTCACAAATAGCGAATGTCACACATGCATCTGCATATAACTCACTCCCCTCCCTTGCGTATATGCATATGTTTATATGCATATGTTAATATACAATCATATATCATATATAAGGTGAGCTTTATACAAAAAATCAGACATTTTCTTTTGTTTCTTTTTATTTTATCTTCTTCTGTTTGTTATGTCAGCTGGTGAAAAATATGACTATCAGGTGTAGATGCGTATTAAGCAACACAATATGTTGCTGTACAGTGGCGTATACCGATCATTGTAATGACGACTATAACAGTTTCAACAAGCAATTGGCTATAGCAGACAGCTAACGCTTTCCTGTTTCTATGCAGGAGTGTCTAAATATGTACTCTTTGCTATCCAGTCAAGAGTTGATGGATCAATTCGTTGTTATTTTTACTCTACGCACCCTTATTTCTGTATTTTTTAGTCTTTCTAAAACACAATTTCTTGTTAACAAATATGGGTGTGCGTGTGTACGCATACATATATATACAAACTTACATACACCATACATACTCACATATATACATATATGCGCATGTGTGTACATAAATATATACATATACCTAATAAATATCATATATAAATATTCGTTAGGTATATATATATATGTGCATGTGTGTTTATTATATATACGAGGAGTGCTGAAAAGTCCCGGGCTTTGGGTAAAAGAAAATAAAGGCGGATCAGTTAATTATGATTTTACTCAAAATATTCCCCTCACACTTATTGCAGCGGCCCAACAGTTTTTCAAAGCTCTGTAAAAGAACTATGATGCTTAGGTCTCCAACCAGGCCTTTCGCGATACCCTTACAGCCAGGAACTTTTCAGCACACCTTCGTACATATGTACCATATATATATATATGTATGTATGGAGTGGGGTGCAGGCGACTGTGTAGTAAGACTTTTGCTTTCCAACAACATGGTTCTGGGTTCATTCCCACTGCGTGTTACCTTCAATAATCGTCTTAGATGTGACCAAAGCCTTCTGAGTGGTAGACGGAAACTGAAACAAACCTGGCGTATGTGTGTGTGTGTTTCTGTGTGTGTGTGTGTGTGTGTGTGTGTGTGTGTGTGTGTGTGTGTGTGTGTGTCTGTGTGTCTATGTGTGTATTTCTTTGTGTAAGTCTTCTTCCACACCACTCTAAAACCTGTGTTCGTGTGTTTACGTCCTCAAAACATAGCTGTCCGGTTGAATACACCGGTAGAACATGTACCACATTTTAAAAGATGTGTTGGGCTCAACTCATTCGACAAAAATTCTTCAAGGCCTCAGCATAGCCACAGTCTAGTGACTGAAACAAGTTAGATATTGAAGAGAATAGATGAATAGCTATTATTTATATATCACGAGTTGATATCAAAGTTTCTCTGACTAGTTATGTTAATTAAAAAATATCTTATTTTTCTAAGTTTTAACATCATATCCTTCAAGATAGTCATGTTGTGCAGCAATGCGCTGGTTTCAGCGTTCCTGCCACTTTTGGATCCGGCTTGGAAGTAGTTTCCCGTAAGCAAGGACCTTCTGGGATTCGCTCTGTATCTCGACAATTGTGTTAAAACGGTGACGTTTGAGGTGAATTTTCATCTTGGGGGAAGAGATGGAATTACGCTGGTGCTAAATCTGGCGAATAGGGCGGTTGTGGAAGCAATACCATGTCGTTTTGGTGAGAAATTACCAGAGTGGGGAGAGCTCAGTGAAGAATTCAATTCTTCGCACTCCACAGACTCGGTCACTTTCACCGAATGTCCTCCCTCTAACACTTCAAAACGTCGCAGTAGAACTCACGATGCACAATAGCACATTTCCAGGATGACACGCGTGGAAGATCTTCCAGATCGCTTATCGTCTTCCATAGACGTTCTTCCGCTTTCGAAGTGCCCGTGCCATTCGAAACATTGCCTCGTCGCCGTAAGCTCGCTGAAGCATACTAAATGTCTCTGTTGCAGACTTCCCAAGTTTAATGTAAATTTTCATGTTAGTCCTGTGTTCCAATTTCCTGTCCATGGCAAAAATCGCAGACTACAGCACATACGTGATCACAAAAACACAAATTTTACAGCTTGCGAAAAAAACACAGCGATGTCACTTAACACACTGCCTCATGAAGGTCACTGCTAGCTCTCACTGCACACACAGCTGTGCGCTGCCATCTGCTGGCGCGCTATCGAACTAGTCCTGGAACTTTTTGATACTACTACGTATATATACAATATATGTAACATATATAATATATATATAATATTAGTTATATGTATTGAATATTATGAAAAGAGGCGATTGGAATTTTTTATTATTTATTCACCATTGTATGTGTTTCCTTTGCTAATAGGAGCTATAAATTTGTACATGGAATAGAAAACATCTAAGCTATCCTCTATTAAAAAATTTCCAGATAGAGAGTCCAATAGTATTATATGATTCCCCATCTGAAGATATATCACATGTTTTCTGCTCTATGTACAATTTTGTAACCCGATTAGCAAATAAAAAAGCTGTAATAGTGCTTAAGTAATATCAAAAAAAAAAAAGAAGGGAACTTAAGGAAGGGAAGAACTCATCAGTTCTGTACCAGCACGCTGAGCAATAACATAGAGGCTCAATCAACAACATAGAAATTAAAATCTTATCTACACATAGCAGTGATGCAGCACTTAGACAAATTACTGAAGCTACACACATAATAGAAGAGAAACTTAGCCTGAATAAGAAACTAGAATGGAACACTAACACACAC
>NC_142928.1:118571192-118573692 GCF_046866305.1 Octopus bimaculoides | reverse complement strand
GTAATTATACGCCGTAGAGAAACATTGTATCTTTTTTGTGCTTGAGTGTTCTTTGTATGCGGTTCAATCACTGAGTGTGTGTATGTTTGCTAGACAGAGGATGTGGGAAGAGAGAGAGAGAGAGAGAGAGAGAGAGAGAGAGAGAGAGAGAGAGAGAGAGAGAGAGAGAGAGAGAGAGAGAGAGATAGCAAGAGTGAGAATGTTTGCGTGTTGTATGTCAGGAAATAGTGTGACATATGTTGGCTTCAATGCGGTTTTTGCGGTACAAGTAGATAGAGGTGACAGTATTATTGAATCGTGGCATATAATGAGCCTACATCTGTCAGATATATATATGTATGTATATACATATGTGTATATCTATCTATCTATCTATCTATCTATCTATCTATCTATCTATCTATCTTTCTATCTATACTATGTATGCATGTATATAAGGGTATTTTTATAGCTGCGTTGTTTTATACTATAGTCTTTGTTGTTTTATTTTGCTTATTATTACAGCCAAGGTATTGTTACACCTCCTCCTCCACTTCCTCTACCTTCACCCCAGCTTTTGAATTTGGTGATTGTACTGGTGATTGTACTGGTAATTCTGGTGCCGATATAGTGACAGTGTTGCAGACCAGAACAACAATAACAACAACGACGACAACAACAACAACAATAACATTGTAAAGACATCGAGCAATACAATAACAGTGGAGCGGGATTTACAAAGAAAAGATGCATATAGGAAGATTATATACCGAGAGAGGTAACAAAAAATTACAAAAATTTCCAATACAGGTATACGTTACCGAAGGTAAATCAAGTAACCTTGCATATCGTTGATAAGTATGACCACCTCGGACAATTGCCTCGTTTTAAATATCTTTTCTTCGTCAGGCGTAGGAGTGGCTGTGTGGTAAGTAGCTTGCTTACCAACCACATGGTTCCGGGTTCAGTCCCACTGTGTGGCACCTTGGGCAAGTGTCTTCTACTATAGCCTCGGGCCGACCAAAGCCTTGTGAATGGATTCGGTAAACGGAAACTGAAAGAAGCTCGTCGTATATATTTATATATATATTTATATGTGTGTGTGTGTGTGTGTGCGTGTATGTGTGTGTGTTTGTCCCCCCAACATCGCTTGACAACCGATGCTGGTGTGTTTACGTCTCCGTAACTTAGTGTTTCGGCAAAAGAGACGGATAGAATAGGTACTAGGCTTACAAAGAATAAGTCCTGGGGTCGATATGATTCGACTAAAGGCGGTGCTCCAGCATGGCCGCAGTCAAATGACTGAAACAAGTAAAAGAGTGAAAGAAATAGGCACATGCTTAGAATAGGCCTGTTGATTCAGGCTTTACTCGCTACTCTTACTTTTCACTTAAATGAGTAGAGGTCAGTACTTCTCTCTTTTTCCCCTTATTTCACCACATCCAAGCGATATTTGGAAAAGTTGATGAGGGGTTGACTGAACTGGAAAATGTCTGTCTTTATTTCTTTCTTTCGTGTTCAATAGGCAACCACTTTCGCCATAACCACCAGACAGCGGAAAACTGCCTACCTTTTTTGCCAATAGAATGTGAGGAAGAAGACGATTTTCACAGTCGGTGTGCCGATAAGAATGGTCAAATATATGCATGTATTCTTTAAAAAAACAAAAACAAAATACACACACACGCGCGCACGAACGCATGCACACACACACACATACACACATAGATAGATAGATAGATAGATAGATAGATAGATAGACAGACTGACAGAGATTTTATATATCGAACAATGAAAATGAGTGCTCAACACCGCATTAGTGGATATAATTTATATGTGTGTATGTGTGTGTGTGTATACACGTGAATATATATATATATATATATATATATAACTTAATTAACATAATATGGTAAAAATTCGATATTAATTAATATCAATTTAATACCAGGAAACTAGCACATTAAAAGAATCAGAAGGTTCATGAAAAAATTTTTTTCGAGATCCTAAAAAGTTTATACTACTTGTGTATATAAGATTGACCAGTGATCGGTCTGTCAATATGCTAGAAGAAGCTCACTTAAAAAATTCTCAAATACGGATTCAGCGGAGCAAAAACAGGCGGGCTAGACCAGTCAAAATTGTACATATATGCACACATATATATGTATGTATGTATGTATGTATGTATGTATGTATGTATGTATGTTTGTATATATATATATATATATATATATATATATATATATATATATATATATATATATATATATATATATATATATGTATATATATATATATGTGTGTGTGTGTGTGTGTGTGTGTGTGTGTGTGTGTGTGCATACATTTTGACCAAGACAACCTCTCGATGGAGGTTCAGCAGAGATGATCAAGTAACTGCTCCTCGTCTCTTCTTGGATTCCAGCTTACCTCCTTCTTCTTGCCTCTTAACCACCAACCGGCTCTTTCTGTTGTCTTTCTCTTCCCATGCAGGGATACATTTTGCTCTTATCTTTTTATT
>NC_142928.1:118548692-118563692 GCF_046866305.1 Octopus bimaculoides | reverse complement strand
AGTGACTTTTATAAGGATAGGACGGAATGGAGTCGATTAACTCTGTCCCCAGTATCTTACTAGGCTTTTTTTTTTTTACTTATTCTTCGACACCACCCACTGAAGAGATGAAAGTAACAGTCAAGCCCATGAATCGAAACAGATATCTCAACATACTCACCTCTTCACCACTCTGTTGATAATAATAAATTCTAATAAAGTCACAAAGCGAGAAGGGCGTGTTCTGGAAGATAACACTCGATTATAATAACTCAACTAGTAACTAACTTGGCCGGTATTTATTTAATCCACTACAAGAAAATGAAATTCAATATTGAACTGGGAGAAGTTGTACTCAAGATGTGATGGGCTGGGCTGCAACTAACTATCACAAGATATTTCTTCCGCCAGTCAATCCTATGCCTTAACCATGAGAAATATTGTTAATTTCTCTTGTCGAGATAAAATCAGAAATCTGGTGGTGGAAGAATAGCTGATTATATCAACTCCAATATATGACTGGTACTGTATGTTATCGACCTCGGAAGTATGAGAGGCAAATTCTCCTTCGAGAGGATTTGAACTCTGTACATAAAGTGCCACAAAGCTGTTTTTCGTTTCTCCTAATCTAATACTCTCATTAATAATGATTCCTTTATTTTTAACTAGCTTCAAAGCCATACTCCGTGCGGACTTTTAAGCTAGCTCCTGCAGGGGGCTAATTCAGCCTTAGACCCCAAACTGACCCAGTTGTAGTAATGTATTAGATGAACGTACATTAGATGATTATTTGCATGACTGAATCGAACCGAATCGGAAACGTTATTAGAGCGGGAGGGAAAGAATGTTATGTCATTGATTCTCTTTTCGTTCTTGGTTCGAGTACCAGCAAGTTAAACCTACACCCGGTTATTTTCTCCCAGAGACAATAAACTAGCAGTATAATAATGATTTCCATTTTTGTCTCTCAGTCCGCTCTCTCACTCTTTCTCGTGAAGGCCATCGGCTGTAATGAAACCTAGAGAGCCAGGTTTAGTATTGAGAAGTTTAGTATTGTTTTGTTCCTGAACAGCGAGATTGCATTTCCAGATTGTTTATTTGATATATGTAACTGCTTTAATACTGCGAAGAAGAGTTTTTCGATTGAAGGATCTTTCAGATATATCATCTGTTAACAGAGGAAATAATATGTGACATGAGGATTTCTGTGGAATGTGTAATATATTCAGAACGTGAATACGTATACGCTACTAATGAGTGGATATTGTTAGAAGAAACTGCAATTAGGCATTTGATGTCCAGAAGAAAAGTGTGGAAAATTTTTGCGGGTGGTGGCAAGGGCATAATTGTTGTTAGAATAATATCAGAATTTTCTGAAACGTAAGAAGGGTTAGAGGTGGGGAGGTAGAGATTTGGGATGTTTATACATTAGTAACAGGTGGTATGGAGGCTCAAGATTGAGCATATGTCCATAGATATATATGCAACAAGAGAAGAAATTTCTAGCAGATAACGTCTGTGTTCTCTTTAGGACATTTTAGTACCTCAGCTCAGTCGATCTTTTAGGGAAGCTCAGCTGAAAATTGGTAGCCTTCTCTAAGAACTATACTCATGACAGCATTAGTCCCGAACCAGGAAATATTAGGACATGAGATAATGCGCAACTGATAAAGAATAATTTCTGTCAATGGGATTCTATAGGCAACGCCGTTTCTGGATGTTGGCTAGTTGATATCACCGACCAGTGACGGCGTATAGGAAGGATAAATTCTGTCAAGCGTAAAATTGTCAAACTCGCCAAACTATTGGATATCGAAGAAATGGAACTTCACTATATCACAGAGAGAGTGAGAGAGAGGGAGTAAATGAGAGAGAAAGAGAGGGAAGGAAGGAGAAAAAGAGAGAGAGAAGGCAGAGAGAGACGGGTGAGCCGGATTATTGTTACCAGATTTAGCATAATTTTACTGTATATACATACTTCTATAAGTTTGCGGGTAAATGTTTTGTCGATCATTGATTACACATGACATGAACGTCCTCCTGCATTCTCTCCTATCATCCGGTATGCTGACATTGAGAGTAATCAGCTGAAACACTCCCGAGCCTCTCATTGTCCTTCCCCGGTGAGAAGCGGCGGGATGTGAACTCAGAACCCCCATTAAAAAGCTACTCAAATAACTTTTTACCTTTTATTTGTCTTAGTCATTTGGCCTCGAAGGGTTTTAGTCGTACAAATCGACCCCAGGACTTATTTATGTAAGCCTAGTACTAATTCTATCGGTTCCTTTTGTCGAACCGCTCATTTACAGGGACGTAAACACACCAACACCAGTGTCAAGTGTGTGTGTCTATGTGTCTGTGTGGGACAAACACAAACACGAAGATACACGCACACGCATACACACATGTATATATACGATGGGCTTCTTTCAGTTTCCGTCTACCAAATCCACTCAAAAGGTTTGGTCGGCCCGAGGATAGAGTAGAGGACACTTGTCCAAGGTGGGGTTGACCCGAGAACCATGTTGTTGAGGAACAAGCTTCTTACTACGCAGCCGCGTCTGTGCCTATAAAAAGTGGCCAGTAAGCTAATACATAGGATCGAGCTCCACACCTCTCAAACTCCTGTTAAGTGTGCCGTGCCATTAAGCTAAGCAACCTATCTACGAATCATAAGTGTAACAGCATAATTAAGATGCCTTATTTTTTCCTAGCACAGATTAAAATCACTAGGTTCTTGGGCACTTCCAATATATAAAGATTTTCGCAGCTCTGTTCTACATAGTCGCTCAGTTTGATAGAAATATCAGACAAGTTCCTTTCAAACTACATCTTACTATTTCGAGAAAGGAGGAACTGCTGACCAGATTATCTGAAAATAAGATGAAAGGTTTATGGTTCGAATCTTTTGAGCGTATGTGTGTGCTTGAGCAGAGGTACATCAACCATAACTACAATAAAAACAATACCATCACCACCAACAATCTTTCAGCACAAACATAAAACAGAAGACATATCACTTCTACCATATCACACTTATTCTTATCAAGCCTTAGATTATTGACACCGGAAGGACGAGAGATAAAATCAACCTCGGCGGCAATTCAGCTCTGAACTTAAAGCAATGTAACTGAACACCGCGAATTATTTTGTTCAGGGTCCTACCGATTCTGTCATCCAGCCACATTATTAAAATCAGTTCTATCTTGTGGCAGAACATGGCTGCCCATTTTATTAGTGGTGATGGTGGGGAGCTACTGTCGAGTCTATTTTATTTTATTTTATCGACTCCGGAAGGATGGAACACAAAGCGATTTCGGATCTATTTGAAATTCTAGAATACAGATTAGAACACAAAATGCATTTTGTATTCCGTTCTATGCATTATATTATACCATTTATAGCCAGAGCAACAAAAAAAAAAACAACGATAACAAGAATAAGAACACCAACAGCAACGACGACAACAATAACAGCAATAATAATGTCTTCAAATTTTGGCACAAGGCCAGTAATTTTGGGAAAGGGGTAAGTCGATTTCATCGACCACAATGCACAACTGGCACTTATTTTATCGACTCCGAAAGGAGGAAAGACAAAGTCAACCTCAGTGGAGTCTCAACTCAGAATGTTGTCCGGTGTGCTAACGGTTCTGCCAGCTTGCCCCCTAAAATAATAATAATAATAATAATAATAATAATAATAATAATAATAATAATAATGATGATGATGATGATGATGATGATGATGATGATGATGATGATGATGATAATAATAATAATAATAATAATAATATTCTTCATAATTTCTGGTTTAGGAGCAACGCCTTAAATTTTGGGGTGCGTGAGCTAATCAGTTATATCGACTCCAATATTTGACGGGTACTTTTATCGAATCCATGAGGATGGAGGAAGATTAAGAAGAAATGATTGTTTCTTGTAAAGACACAAGACCTGAAATCTTTTGTCCGGTGTGCTAAGGATTCTGTTACCTCATTACTACTACTACTACTACTACTACTACTACTACTACTACTACTACTACTACTACTAATAATAATAATAATAATTTCCAAATTCAAACAGATCAGGTGCTAGAGCACAACAGATCAGACCTCGTGATGGTCGACAAAATGCACCACATGTGCTATATACTTGATGAGGCTTACCCCTTTGACTCACGAATTATCAAGAAGGAAGGCGAAAAAATAGATAAATTCAACCCTCTTAAGGACGAAATAGCCCGGCTATGGAAAATGAAGAACATGAAGATAGTGTCAATTATTGTTGGATCTTTGGGGACAGTATAAGAAGGCATCAAAAGGAATATAAAAGAAATCTGAATAGAATGCCTAGTAGTAGAATTGTTACAAAAGTTATGCCTCCTTGGAACAGCAAGAATAACCGGGAAAGGATAAGATAGTTGAAAAGAACAGATAGCATGGTACCGTAGGCTACAGGCAGCAAGCCCGTTATGCATACAAGATTCCAGGAGTTCTAACAAAACCTGAGATCAAAAGAAAGATAATTGTAATAATTTTGGCGCAATGTCAGCAATTTTAGAGGGAGATAAATTTGTTGCAACAATTTGCCTAAGCTCATCAGTTGCAGTAAAAGTCGTACCAGTTATAATCTAGGCATTAGACGTAATCCCCGCCAAATATCGTATCACCTGGAACGGCTGTACATCAAGAGAAACATACGAGTGCGCCAACTATCCGGCCTCTTTGGGGTAGTTCATGTTATTAGAAAACTTCTTTGTCTAAATTCTTTTGTTAAGGCTTGACTTTTTTGTTTGAGAAAAAAATCCAGCATTTTCTACTTTTACTTTGCAATGAGGTAATAATAACAATAGTCTGTTGTTTATTGCTTCCAAGGACCGTAAATACAATAGAAAGCCTGTCAAGCAAAAAGAGGTTGCAAAACAAGTATGGATGTACATACATACAAACACACACAAAAACAATGCGTGCGTACGTGTGTGCGTGTGTTTGTGTGTATGTGAGTGTGCGTGTGCATGTGTGTCCATTATCTGTTCACCTATTTTTTTGTTTAAAGCTATTGTTTGTCTGTTGGGTGTTATCATATTTTACTGTTTTCTCTTCCAACTTCACATTTTAAGCTTTATCGCTTCCAATGTTCACCCCACTCTCTCTCTCTCTCTCTCTCTCTCTCTCTCTCTCTCTCTCTCTCTCTCTCTCTCTCTCACACACACACACACACACACACACACACACTCACTCACTCACTCACACTTTCTCATTCTTTCCCTTTCTTAAGTCTCTCATTATCTTCCTGCTCTATATTTACCTATATCATGTTATTAACAATTCTTTTAACATTGCATCCTTTCTTTCTTGGTGCTTTACATTTCTCTTCTTACCACTCATATTCTACGCTATTCTAATCGCTATTCTAATCTTTTAAACATATATTTCAGCACTCTCATACCATTATATAATATGTAGTTTCCCCTTCTATTCTCAATTCGCTACTTTATAAACATAAGCGCAACTGAGAGCAAAATTATTTGTTAAATCATTGAAAAAACGTCATTTTAAAAATGAAGAAATGAAACTGAAGAAAAGCCATTTTTAAGAAGCACTGTGGTATTGAACTAGTTTTCATGAATGAGAAAACCAAAATGCTCCAGAATACTTGATTTTGCAAGGTATTTTCACTATAGGAATTGACTAACTTCAGAGTAGCTGTTTTGCTTCATTAGAGCAATTGCTTTCGCATCAGATCTGTTAACAAATTTTCAGAATGATGCGATGAACCTCCTTATATTGCAAAACTACACATTAATGTGTGTATGAAATATAATGAAGAGAAGCATTAGGGAACTATCTTTTTGTTGTCAATTTCATGCTGTGCAAATAAGGCCAGAATACTTCGGTTCTCTGTTGCTTCTCTTGTGTAAAAGAGATAGCTATCATTATCTGTTTGTGTCTCCGCAACAAACACATTGGAAATATTTTGATGCATTTGTTTTCTTCCATGAAAGATGCATTCCTGTTGCGACTATCACACAGACCAAAACCTGTCTTAGTTTTAACAATATCAATGAACTCTTTGTCGTCGTCAGTTTCTGAAAGCCCAGTTGAAAGCCCAGTTAAATTGAAAGTGATGAAATATTTTGAAAATGAAGTGATTTGGGGCATCTTTCATGAATGAAGGAGTCGAAATGCACCAGAAAGAGTGAATGCTGGTAATCAACTGTTTCAAATGTTTATTGTTGCAGACACTTCTGGACATTAGCCATACGTACAATTCGATAGAAACTGTTGATAATCAGGAAGAATAAACTCCGATAATGAAAGATTTTAAATTCTTTGACGCCTTTAGCTAAACATTTACCTCACTGTTTGCTGTGCAGTGGCAAAGGATTAATGGTAACAAGACCATGTCAGATCCAAATATTGATATATAACTCCTATAGAAGTTTGACAAATGGCGTCAGAACATTAAGGACTTGTAGGGACGCTGTATTTCATTATACAACCGCAATATATTATAAAGCATGTTAAACGTTTTTATAAGTGAATAACACATTGTTAAGTTGATAGCGGTGCGCTTTATATCATTTGTTAAGGTTATCTCTACAGATATTCTATAGAAATTATAGCTAGCACTGATTTTTGTTACGGTGTTTACGCATACACTCATGCACACACACACACACACACACACACACACACACACACACACACACATACACACACACACACACACACACACACACACACACTCATGCACACACACACGAACAGCAAGTGCTCTAGCATCAGATATCCTATCAAAAATTTCAGACATGTGCGATGGGATTGATTATATTGCAAACTACCATTATATATCTGTCTGTGTGTGTCTGTGTATTTGTAAGCATGTGTATATGAATATATGTAAATCCATATGTGTATATGTTTATGTATATGCATATATGTGCATACATATGTAAATGTTTATGCACGCATACACACACTCACACACACACATGCATAATTATAGGTCAGACTTCTTTCACTTTCGTCTATCAAATCTAATGAGAAAATCTTGGTCGGCTGCAAGCTTCGCCAAGGGGCCAAGCCGTGGAAATAAACTGAAATCAAATTTCCCGCCATACAACCACGCTTGCGCTTATAAACTGTGTTTTATATATATATATATATATATATATATATATGTGTGTGTGTGTGTGTGTGTGTATGTGTGTGTGTGTGTGTGTGTGTGTGTGTGTAATATATATAATACACACATGCACACACACACTCATTTGCCTTACTCTACACTTGTCTGTCTACTGACCTACGGCTTTTTTGTTGTATTTGTATTATTTATATTATTTTTTTGTTTTCTTCACCTGGCCCTAAGTCCATATTCCATTTATTTATTTCGATTTATTTTGTCCCTCGTCCGGCCACTAACAGACTCGTATCCATTTTCTTATGTTCATCTTCGTATTTCTTGTTCATCCTTCTCTGTCCAACTCGTTTTGCTTTGTTATGTTTTGGTCGCATTCCCAGTAAGTTCTCTTGCTGGTTGCCTCCAGAGTGCAAGCAATATTATCGACAATAGCACGAAATTGCGCTCGACACCTTGGCCGATAACTGATGAAGAGTTGGTGACCTTCTGTGTTTGTGCTCTACATATATGTTTTTCAACTTGACCTTTTGTGTCTTTTTTGCGTTCGTTAGTTTATTACTTTATGTGTTTGACTTTTGAAAATATTATTCACCTAACGCAACGCACTCATTATTTTTTTTACCTATATATATATATATATATATATATATATATAAGAAATAGGTGAATCTAGATGATGAAGACTAGTCAAATTTACGATAACAAACGTATTTTGGAAAGTCTTAAACTTTTGTTACGGGTCCTAGATTATCTATTCTAGGTAGTCCATTTTCTAATTTTCTTCCTAGAGGTAAGACGAAAATTTTTCAAGTTCGCTGCCCGCATATTTCTTTGCCAGAATACATTTCAGTGAAGCTTTACATAGCCTCGTATCGTTATCGTTTGCTATTTCCAGCAAACATTGTACCACTATTTCTTATTTATTATTCTACCTTTACGGTGCTTGCTGGAAAGTGATACTATTGCATTGTATTGCAACGATATTTATATATATATATATATATATATATATATATATATATATATATATATATATATATATATATATATATATATATATATATATATATATATATATACATATATATATACATATATATATACATATTTATGCAGGCATACATGCATGTGTGCACTGCCACATGCGCAGATTTTTCTAAATTTTTCACAGCAAATTTCCCCTAGTAGTATGGAAAAATAGATCTGAGCCAGACTTACTGAAGCAATGTTTTACTGTTGGATGTCCTTCCTAACCACAATCCTTTTTATCACCTCTTATAATACATAAATTGTGTATCTGAGTGTATTTCTAAACTTTCCTACAGGAAGTGCAAAAAATCCTGTTAACTGGAACGACTCATGTACTGAGAAGAGCATTATCGCTGTGAAAACAACATCCATTCATGAATTTATTTATTTATTTATTTTTTTTTTAAATACATATTTTACCTGTGATTTTGCTTGTGTAAACTGGGAATGCATACAATGAGTTTCTCTGCCCTAGGTGTACGGAAAACACTCGGCGAGAAATGGAAGAAAATTTTGAAGAAGAAGAAAAAACAACATAATAATAATAATAATAATAATAATAATAATAATAATAATAATAATAATAATAATAATAATAATAATGAAATATTCAAACTAGGAACATTTCACCCAAAAGGAAAAAAGATATATGTGGAAACCTCATAAAACCACGACCCTCTCCTCACTTCAGTCTATTGACGCATGCTAACAGATGAACGCTTAAATATGACTTCATCGGGATTTGGACTTCGGAAGTAAAGAACCTTACTTAAATAACCATACTACTAATAAAGAAATATTCTCTTCTTGTTTCTCTTACTCTTGTTTCTCTTACTCTTGTTTCTCTTTCCACTTCTCACACATATATGTGTACGTGTGTGTGTGTGTGTGTGTGTGTGTGTGTGTATACGTACATAACTGCAATTGTGTATCTCTCTCTCTCTCTCTCTTTCTTTCTCTCCCTTGTTGTGCGCCCACCCACACACACACACGCACACACACACACATACACACATATATATAAACTTACATATCTTACTCTCCCGGTAAAAGAGTGCATCTTTCTTTAATCAGTCGCATCAGTACTTACTTTTCTACATCTCTACATATTTTCCTTGTAGGACACTTCTTTCTTAACTCACGGGCTACTACTACTACTACTACTACTACTACTACTACTACTACTGTCTGTATAAATGTACATATATCACACACACACACACACACACACACACACACACTCACACACACATATAATAAGATTTAAGGTGAATAAGCAAAGAAATCTTGTTTGTGTAGATAAAGGTTATTTAATCCATTACAATATGTACAGAGTCGACCGATTTCTCTTGGCTAATCATGACTCAATATTATGAAATCATATTAAGTTTTAGATTTAATCTTGTGTAGAAGGTATGAAAGTTTTACATTTATGCAAGAGAGTTTAGCAGTAGAGTTTTCCAAATTTCTCTTGCCATGGTTTCATCAAACGAATCCGTATACTACACTAAAATACCACGTGATATGTCTTGACTTTTTCTTCATTTTATATTATTAATTTAGTTGATATTATTATAGTTATAATTATTTTATTTTTCATTTTTTGACTAGCCTATAAGTTTGAAAAGCTAAAAAAATTATGTTACTCTGACCTTATTCATCTACCTGACATGTTCTTGTCATTACTTTTCGGTATTAAGGGATTTATAAAAGCTATGGGCATACACCTTCTTCCGTCAAACAAAAAACAAAAGCATCAACCACTGGCTTTCCATCTGTATCTTTGACTCTATTCGTATTTGTTTTCTAAATTCTGCACCTTATGAAGATGTCGTATATTTCCACATCCTTATTTTCCTTGTTCCGTTTGATGCTGTTGTTGTAGTGGTCTCTGCTGCTGCTGCTGCTGCTGCTGCTGTTGTTGTTGTTGTTGTTGTTGTTGTTTTTCTTCTTCTTCTTCTTCTTCTTCTTCTTCTTCTTCTTCTTCTGCTTTCTACTCATTCTTTTGCTTCTCCCCCTTCCTCTTCTACTCCACTACCTTTCTCTCCCGTCTTCACTCACGTTCTTCTTTTATTTCGCATACAATTATTATCTTATCAATTATATTTTGCTTCTTTGCCTCCTCTAGATTCATTCCCAACACCTGCTCCCCTTTTATTTATGGACATTTATTGCTCCCCACTATCAGAAAAGTTGAAGCTAATGTCAAATTTACAAGCCTCAAAAACAATTTCACTCTCTCAGAATAGTCATTGACATACACCATAGCTCTTCAACACACAAAACCCAAGCGCTAACAACCAGGCAGCACATTACACAAAACATTGGGCTGCACTACAGTTCAGCTCGCACACTTACATACACCCATATATATGCATATATATATATATATATATATATATATATATATATATATATATATATATATATATATATATATGTATATGTATGTATGTATGTATGTATGTATGTATGTATGTATGTATATTACAACGCAACTATATAAACGTATAGTTTCATATCTACGCGTGCACACACATACAGAGAAACACAAACCAACACACATAGCTTGTACTTTATGTGTGCGTATGTTTGTGCGCATGTTACCTTTGCTAGTTCATTACTTTGTTTTGTATACGCGCATAGTTAAAATTACATCTGGTTTGGCCACTTAAATCGCTCATCAGACAATAATGAACGTATGGGTAATAATTCAGAGTGTATTGTATAGATGAGTACCTTTCAAGTAAATCTGCTGCACGAAGAATATGATTATTGTTATTCAGTTCGGTGCATAAAGCACCGATCTCTTTCTTAGTAGAGTTATTGAGAATTCGTTTTGCAGCAACCATCTAACAACGCCAAAAAATATAATACAACAATTACACAACCATCTGCAAGAGATCTTCTCATTTTAATTTGGAATATTTTTGATTTCCCACATAATTTCATGTCTTGCAAAGAGATAATAGTACCAATATTACCAAAGTAAATTATTTATATATATATATATATATATATATATATATATATACATGTCTATTTCTATATAGGCGCTTCCTCTTCCCAGTTATCTAAGAGAAATTCCAATCATTATTCTTCATTTAGAGATAGTAGTAAACGCAATTGCACAGGGCTTAGTAAATTGATTTGGTATCTTAGAAACAACAATAAGGATTTTAATTCAGATTGGTTCATCCTGTCCATTTCTTTCCCGTATGACAAGGGCAAAGGATTTTGTAACATTTGCAATTTTGAACTCTTCCATATTCTCTTCTCTAAGAATTACCTTGTTAACATGCTTATAAAGCGATCTTACAAATCTAAGTGATTTATACTAGTCGATATAGTTTGAACATTTAGTACTTCTTGCACTCTACATCAACAGAGAAATCTACTTACAAGCCTTTGAACATTTTTACAACCAACATATCCCTCTATATTTCTCCTTTATTTGTTCTCTACTTATTATTTCTTTACCCCTTCTCTTCCTATGGTCTACCTTTGACGTTCGATCTGCTAACGGTTATTTAAAAAATACTTAATAGCGTTCTGTTTATCATTTATGCAGTCATCAAAATTGTTATAATGAATTGTTGTTGAGATTGGTTCTCTTTCTCTCCTGATGAGAAGATCACATTATTTTACACCATCTATTCCTTTGGAATAAAACTAATGTTGTCTTCGAAACATATGTCGAAAGTAAAAGAATTGGATTAACATCTGCGTTCAACTCCATTTATTTACTTATACTATACAAATTACTGCACATTAACTCGGAGTTTCTACCTTTGAATAGGTCGCTACATCCTTGTTACTTGCGTGAATTTTGCTACCCTGGTAACTGTTTATTGAATTTTCCGTGTTAACTGTAAACAAAGGGTAATTTATTCATTCATTTATATATATATATATTTATAGGCGTGACTGTGTGGTAAAAAAGATTGCTTCCCAACCACATGGTTCTAGGATCAGTCCCACAGCATGGAACGTTGGGCAAGTGTCTTCTTCTATCGCCTCAAGCTGACCAAAGTCTTGTGAGTGGATTTGGTAGACGGAAACTGAAAGAATTTTGTCGTATATATGTATATATAAATGTGTGTGTGCGTGTGTGTTTGAATCTGTATTTGTCCCCCACCACCGCTTGACAACTGGTGTTGGTGTGTTTATTATCCCGTAGCATAGCAGTTCAGCAAAAGGGCGATAGATAGAATAAGTACAAGGCTTAACAAAATATAACTACTATGGTCAATTCATTCAACGAGAAAAAATGTTCAGCGGTGTCCCAGCATGGCTGCAATTCAATGACTGAAACAAATAAAAGGCATAGACATATGTGTGGATACCACACACACACACACACACATACACACACACACACACACACACACACACACACGCACGCGCATGCACGCACACACATATTGTCACTGACTTATATATATTTGCATTGTGGTTTGCCTGATTTATATACATGTATATACATATATATATAAAACGGAATAAGAACGTAACGGATGACAATAAAAACATACGGACAGATAGACTATACAAAGATGGACAGGGAAAAACCAATGTCGGATCATTCGTGGCCTTCTGTCCATCAGTCAAGCTTCCAATTATCATTACAGTTTCGGCCTGATACACTTGAGACTTTTGAAAGCTTTTGGAAGAAACCAAACGAATATGTACGACAACACAGACAAAAAAAAAAAAAGAGTCCAGAAGTATTGCAGGATATTCCGAAGTCGTCTGGAGGCCGTGGTTGAAGCCAATGGCAATTTTATTGAATAAATATACTCTTTAGTATTCAAGATATTTTTATATAATTTTGGCAGATATATCTATTAAAATGAGATGTTAGTGTTATTTTCATCAGTTCACGCGGATAGCCGCGCTCTTCATCGACGGACGAGCCGAGTGATCCCCCGTCCAGGGTTTTAGTATTTGCTACTACTAGTGCTGACGACCGCCTACCGGCGCTGCTGCGGTCGAAGGGAGGAAACGAAAATGAATCGAAACGGAAAGCGAGCAACGGCTGCGGCAGCGGAACAGCGCGCTACTGCCGAAGCCGGCCGTGACGGCCGGAGGCGCTAGGCCGCCGGCGGACGTGGGAGAGGAAGGAAGGAAGACTGAGAGAGATGTGGAGGCTTGTGGAGCCGCAAAGCGTGCAGCACCGTCGGCCGAGTGCTCTGGTTGTCTAGCGGGCGCAGGATGGAGGAGACTTGCGGAGTCGACAGCGAGCGCACGCGGCATGGGAGCGGGTGGCCGCGCTGCTGCTGCTGCACTGTTAGAGGGCCGACGAAGATGAAGGTGAGGGAGCCCGGCCTCGGCTTACGAATGGAGCAGATCGCAGGTTTATCGCGCGTTCGACACCACCGCGTTCGCGTAATTTAGGCGACAATTTATTTACTGCATTCTGTATATGCACACATACATACTTAGAGAATATACAAGAGAGGCGTTTTCATGAACTGACATACTGTGATAGGTTTACACTGTGAGTGCTCAGTTTGGTTTACCACTAAAACTCCGGCTTGAACTGCAGCTAAAAAGTGTGATGTTGAGACTGCCTATCAAAGGTGACTAGAAGAGGTTTCTTCTTGAGCGGGTGGATATAGATTAGAAAGAATCATTTAATTTAGATAGGGAATATAAACATATAGTCTCTTACAGCTGTTTCTAGAATAGTCACGCCTATGGACTATGGTATTGAATAAGGATTCCATAAGCTGAATAACCCATTATCCGAGAGGGAGAAGGCAAAGAAATGTAATGATGAATGAATATCTCTAATCGAGTATATGTTCCAGTTGACAAAAATGAAGGGAAGATCAGGGTAAAATAAGTCGGTCGTTATGCAGTTCAGTGATCAAATGAATAATAAAGTTATAGGTGAGGTCCATTAGCACGTTCAAATGAGAATGTACGATGATAATCAATGGCAAGGAATAGCGGAAGTTCCATTTTTGAATAGAATTAATGTAATCGACTTACCCGCTACCTCGAAATTGCTGGCCTTGTGCCAAAATTTAAAACCAATATTCGTTAGACATCTGTTACCTTTGTCCTTCTTTGGTCTCATTCATTTCTTTAACAAAAATGTGCCCCATATCCACGTCTATCAAATAGTTTATCAGTCATCTCAAGGTTTCTCAACACTAGTTATATGATTGTTTTAATTGCTTACTTCAGTAGCTTTATACTTTCCTGTCATCCGATGGTGGACTACCTTCTAGGGCAGACATCTTTTCAAGCTGATAATCCATATTTAATAATAATAAAATGAAAAAAAAAGCTGGTGTCACTGTCACATGAATCCTATTTAACAAAAATATTTACATGAAAACATGGATTTCACTAATTTTTTCTCGTTGTGACGTTTTGTTTTGAACCTTATCTGATATTTTCTACGACTGAGTAATTAGTCGGAGCATTTATTTTAATTCTTGATTGCAGGCTTCTTCTTGCCTTTCGTCCTTTTTCTTTCCCTCCTTCTTTCATTTATTCATTCATCGATTCATTTCTTTACTCATTTCTTCATATCCCTTTATCTCTCCTTTCCCCATAATTTTTCATGTCTCTTTTCCTCTTCTTCAGTTCTGTATTTGATCTTCGATTCTGAACACCTATAACATCTTTCCGTTTCCATCTTCTTTCATCTATGCAGAAAGACTTTCTCCTTGTGTTTGTTTCTTTCCTTCTTTTTCCTCTCCTACCCGTTCCTTCTCTGTCTCGCTCTCCTTTTCTCTCTGTCTTTCTGGCCAAACGTTTCTTGAATTAACATTGAAAACCCCTATCGAACTCTCGTACTCTTGTCTTTTAGCACCGCCACCACTACCAACAC
>NC_142928.1:118473692-118541192 GCF_046866305.1 Octopus bimaculoides | reverse complement strand
TTGTGCATAAACGACAATATTTTGATTTATGTGTGTATGGTGTAGCGGAATCCATTATTGACCAGTCTAGTTTATAATTAATTTTATTTTTATTAAGTTTTTGTATATATGTAGCTAATGAGGTTGTATTATTATCTATATTTGGTTTAAATGAATGTATATGTGCCAGGTATCTTTGTTTAAAATTAATAGAGCTCCCTATGTATACCATTTTATGTGAGTTATTAGTTATTGTTACTATGCATTTATATATTATATTTAATCTTTTGCAATTTCCTTGTAAAGGACATATTTTTTAATTTTTACATGAACAATTATTATTATTGGGTTGTATTATTGGGTTTATTGCTATATTTTGTCTTTTTTCAGTTATATGGTATTTATTATGTTTTTGCTGTCTTATTATATCAGTATTATTAGGGGTTTGCGTATTTATATTCTTATATTTATTTGTACTTCTATTTATGATGTCAATATTATTGCTCTTATTAACATTATTGTTATTATGGTGGCTTATTTTATATATATGAATTTTTCGTCTATTTGAACTGGCATATATATATATATATATATATATATATATATATATATATATATATATATATATATATATATATATGTATGTATGTATGTATGTATGTATGTATGTATGTATAGAAACCACAAAACCTCCTGAAAAATAGCAACCCAGGGTTTCGTGGATGAAATACATATCAGATCAACTTCAATATAAAAAAAATATCCGAGTAATTGGGTCTAATGCAGAATCGCACCTCTCCTTGAAAAATGCACTTTTTTGAAAAACTTTTCTGATTCCTTCGTTGTGAATGTCGGAGATTACGAACATACAAAAAAAAAAAACAGCTTTTCAAATTTCATCCTCCTGTCCCCACCCCTCACCGCCCAATTTAAAATTTGAACATTTTTCGGATTTCTTTTAACCACCTTTTCCAATTAAAAAATCCCCAAGTCCACCTCTCCTCCCAAATTAAAACTTTTTCGAATTTCACCCCGCCTCTCCGCACATACACAAAAACAGATTTATATATATATATATATATATATATATATATATATATATATATATATATATATATATATATATATATAATTATATATATACAATTAAATATATTAATGTTTATTTCTCATAAAACGGTGTATATTTATCATACATTTGATTATTATCTACGCTTAAGGCTAACACAAGTAAAACGCAAATTCGTTTCACTTTAATATGTTTGTCTTTCGATTTATATATGATCGTCAATTCGCTACGATCTCTTTAAAGTAAACAAAATCAAAGTTTTAAATTGGTGGTGGGGGTGAAATCTGAAAAGGTGATTTCTTTTTTGGCATATTCGTAATATACGACATAAAGTAAACACAATGCAATAAATATTTCTAGATGTCTTACATCACAAAAGCAAATAAAATTATATGATCGTAAGATTGATACGCGAAGTAAACATTTTAAATAGCGATGACTGTAATTTTTGTCTTCGGGCATGCGCATAAACATGTACTCCGGTCTGGAAAACGCTATATCCGGTTAATGTGTATCACTGGGCATGCGTAACAGGACATACAGAGAAACACCTTTTCTGTTAAATATATTACTAATGAACCGATACATATACACACACACACACACATATATATATATATATTATGTTATGTACACACACTCACACACACACATACACATACACACACATATTCTTTTATTCTTTTACTTGTTTCAGTCATTTGACTGCGGCTATACTGCAGCACCACTTTAAAGGCTGTTAGGCGAAAAAAATCGACTCCACATATACACATTATATCATGTATATATACC
Source organism: Octopus bimaculoides (assembly GCF_046866305.1). Taxonomy (NCBI): domain Eukaryota; kingdom Metazoa; phylum Mollusca; class Cephalopoda; order Octopoda; family Octopodidae; genus Octopus; species Octopus bimaculoides. The sequence goes on along the minus strand of NC_142928.1, from coordinate 118,539,352 downwards.
TACATATATTATATATTAAAACTATATCGATTCTACATATAGATTCCACAGATTGATACCGATCAGCAGAATTCGAAATTTGAACGAAGAGATGTCACAAAACACCACATGCCGTTTTTATATAAAACCTACCCGATTCTGCTACCCATTGCCATGATACAGAATAAATACATAACCATTACAACTATGACTATCATCACATCCGCCAATAGTCCTTATATCCTCTTTAACTTCAACAACCGAAGCAATATCCCAGGTGGCGCTATAGACAGTTGATGTCACTCATCTGTAATAAATGGACATAAGCTAACTATATATTGAAAAGAAAAGATAAAATAAAGCAGGAACAAAAAAAAAAATAACAAAAATATTAATAATAATAATAATAATAATAATAATAATAATAATAATAATAATAATAATAGCAATAATAATAATAATAGCAACTACAACAACAACAATAATGTATCATGAACTAACAAAAAATAACAAACAAAAAAAAAGCATTAACATCATAAGGCGGAGTAAGAGAAGAAAGAAAGCAGAAACGAAGCTGTGATTTCTGCGAATTCTCTTTGAAGGTCAAATAAGGTCAAGAGGTATTTCTTGTTCTGCCGTGTATTTCTTTCTCTTTTTCCCTTTTCTTTTATTTCAGTGAAGTAAAAGAAGTAGGACCTGAATGCCAACGCCTTGTCATGGTTTGGAGTTGACCACCACCCGCCCAGAGGCGAATGACGGCGACGCTCTTCAACCCGCAATGGCCCTTCTAGCAGTTTTTCATGTAACCTCCCTTGTCTACAAATAGATGAGAAAATTTCGCCGTTAAAGAGTGGTCCTGACGATGGTCTCCGGGATATATATATGTGTGTGTGTGTGTGTGTGCGTGTGTGTACACTCGTGTATTACATATACATGCATACATACACACACACACACATACACACACACACACACACACACACACACACACACACACACACACACACATGTATATATATATATATATATATGTATGTATATAATACGTAGATGTGTGTGCGTATTGGTCGATAGATAGTCAGATAGATAGATTCAGAAATATACATGCATATATGCAACAAAACTTTGTGCGTGTGTTTATGGCTTATTACGTTGTGACAGTGCCCAGACAATGTTTTGTTTCTCTGGTGTAATAATATATTATAAGGTAGTATAGTGCAATGTAAGAATGGTATAGACACATACTAGAATGTAGTATAGCAGTTGGAGTGGTTCCAATATGTTCGTGCTTCAATGTGTTTCATTATTTCCACGTAAACTGTTTAGGTTTTGTTATTTTCGATTGAGATTATAGAGACCACGTGGATGTCATTCCATGGCTAGTCTGTTGTTAAAGGAGTGTCAAAGGAAAATACTGGATCAGCTCTCCAAACAGAGTGTCTCGCACATATACAGTCTCACACACACGCATGTTCAGGTCCTGTCGTTCTGTCTCTATGACACAAACGTTGGGAGGCAACCTTACTTTTCTCTCTCTTAAGCTCATACACACACATGTACACGTACGGACAGTCGCGTGCGCAAGCACGTTCGACATTCACATCGCACAGGCATCGACAAACGACTAAAAATATAGCCAGAGGCCTTCTGGATGGACATCAACCGAAAGGAAGGGCAGCGGTAGGTAGTAGGCAATAGACCTCATATCAGTCAAGCCAGGTGAGGGAGCGGCGTGGAGGAAGGTAGAACAACGACGTGAGGAGGTAAGGACAACAGTGAACGCTGTGGGAGTGTTGGTGTAGATGAGACTGAACAAGCAGTGGTGGGTGAGGGGAAGGCGGAGGCGGGTGACCGGGTAGGGAGTCAGTGAGAGAGAAAAAAAGAAAAAAACCGAACGGAAGGGTCGTTGGGTAAGGACGGTTAGATATAAGGAGGGTTGGGTAGGTATTAGTGGGTAGGCGGTATAGTGAATGGAGCGATGATGGGGCATGTAAGAGAAAGCCTCTTGTTACTTTTCGATTTCAAGTCATTGTACACAGCTTCCCTGCTGGTTGATAAGACACAAGAAAAGATTCTTCACATTTCTCTCCTCCTCTTCCTCCCACTCTTCCCACACCCGCCATTCAATATTACGGATGCCATATTGCTTTCAGTAAAGCATTCTTTTTGTTTGTCTGTTCTTGCTTCTCTTTAACGTACTTCATTTTTTTTCCATTTGTAAATCCGCCTCTTACCATCCCTTCCAACGTACGCTCTATTTATTCTACTTTTGATCTGGTTAATTTTTATTTCAATCTATTACATTTGATTGCAGAAACTATAATAGTAGTAATATTAACAATAAAAGCAGCAGGAAAATAATATCAATAACAACGACGCCAATAATAATCCTTTCTGCTGAAAGCACAAGGCTTGAAATTTTATGGGGAGAGGACTAGTCAGTTACATCGACCTCAGTGTTTCACTGGTACTTAATTTATTGACCCGAGAGGATGAAAGGCAAAGTTGACCTCGGTGGAATTTGAAGTCAGAACGTAAAGAGGGACGAAATGCTGCTAAGCATTTTGCCTGCCGTGCTAACGATTCTGCCACTGACCGCCAATAATAATAATAATAATAATAATAATAATAATAATAATAATAATAATAATAATTATTATTATTATTATTATTCGCTTTGCACAGCTTCTAACGCTGGTGATGTACTATGGTGTCAGCTGTTCATTACCAATGAACTAAGGTAACACCTCTAATTTTTCGAGCACCTTCCGGAGTATTCGAGCGGTTCCAAGCAGTACTGTTTTCAGTAAGTGTTCCACCTTTATTGCAGCCCCTATTTGTTCCATGTACTTCTCAAGATTTTTACTCACTGTTCCAAGGGCTTGACAATTATTGGTACTACTAGCACCTTTTTCATCAACCATAACTGCATAACCTCCCAAGCTAAACTGTCATATCTATCGACTTTTCTTTCTTCCTTATCTCATACCTTGTTGTCAGCAGAGCATGCTATATTTATGATCCAGCATAGTTTGCTTTCTTTCTCAATTAAGACTATGTCTGGCTTCCTATTCTCAATCTCATGGTCGTACTGAATCATAAAATCCCATAGGATCTTTGCATTATCATTTTCGAGGATGCCTTCAGGCTTGTGGTCGTACCAATTTTTTCTGTGTCAAGTCCATACTTGTTGTAAAGTGTCCAATGGACAAGCCTTGCTATATTGTCGTGGCGTCTCTTATATTCCTTCTGGGCTAGTGGCGTACATTGGCTGGTAGTATGCCATACGGTTTCACCATTTTGTCCACAGATTCTGCACTTCTCATGGTTAAAATGATCATCAAGGTAAGTGGCTTTTTGCTCTCTTTCTCCCCCAATCTATAAACACTTGCTCAGAGTAGGCTCGCCTACTCTGAATACTCTTGCCATGCTTCATGTACCTTTCAACAAATTTGCTGGAAGACAGAACTTAATCTCTCCATCCTCACTTTCATTTTCAAGGAAAACTTGAAAACTTGAAAAGGGCCAGGCCAAAGAGGAAGGTGCTTGTCTTTCTACTTGGTCCACCACAGAACCTCTTTCCCTTAGGCCAACCGACAGAAAAACGCTGCCTGTCCTTGCCGGTCAAAACACGGCGGCGGGAAGATCTTTCCAATTCACTCAGCTCCTTCCGCCTCTATGTGTTTGACACACCTAAAGTCTATAATGCTTTCGTCGTCCTTCACGAATCTTAGGTAGGCTTCGCAGACAGCCCTCCAATGCTTGTAGAATTTATCTGGAACCGGCATTTCTTCTCTTATCCCAGTGGCAGTGCCAAGCTAGAGATTTCTGGGAATTATTGCCAGGTACCGGCCTGAAAATCCTCCAGAATAGACGACCCAGTTGATTCTCGTCGAAACCCAATTTTGGTGTTGTTGCTGTTCTTGTTGTTAGAGTTACTTCAATGTAGTCGGTGCTGCAATCACTGTTGCTGCGGTTGCATATAGTTCTTGTCTATACTTGTTGTGGTTGTTGTTGTTGGTGATGCAGCTGGCAGTAATTGTTATTTTCTGTTGTTGTTGTTGATGGGCAAGAAATCATTGAGGTTGTTAGTGGTTCTACATTTGTAGTAACAAGGCCCTTTACTACCACCTTCACTTATTAGCTTTCGGGGATTTCCATTACGTTATGGGTTTGGTCTAGTGTCTCGGATTTCATCTGAACCTAATTCTAAAATCTGTCCCATCCCAGCCAAATTAAAGGTAGAAATAACCATCTAAATATATTGAAAGTACATGTAAAATTTCAATATCTAAATATATTAAAAAAATGTGTTCCGCAGAGCACATCCTAATTTATTTAAATATGGGGCAAATTTAAATATTTAAATATTTTCTTTAGTGCCAAACAAAATATTCAAAGTAAATAAAAAATATTTCAGACAAAGACACGTAAATACTAAATATGGAATGGACTGGAAAAAGCCAAGATATCCCATAAAAAAAGAAAAACCAATGCATAAAATGCCAATACCTTCATAGATCGGAGACGTTTTCTTGTGACGCTTCTGTACATGTGTACAGATATCAAAAGACATTCGTTCAAAGATATTTAAAAAAAATTTTCGTCCACAACTTCAGACTTCGCGATCACAAAAATTAAAGTCTCATACGGATATATTGGGTCATCTCATAAATAATGCGGTTTTTTCAATTGCATCAACTAAATGACAGAGAAGAACGGGGTAAACTACCTGCATCAACTTGTTATAAAAACAGGTGGTAATTTTACCTTGTCTTTATTCTTAGCGCAAGTTTTGAAAAGTGCAGTTTGATTTTAACAGTTATTTTTTTTAAAGCTATAATGGAGGTGACAAAGAAGCATATTCCGCATATTTTGCTTTATGAGTTCAATAAAAGCAACAACGCAACGGAAAGTGCGAGGAATATTAATGAAGTATATGGGGATCGGACAATAAGCGTAAGCCAATGTTAACGGTGGTTCCAGAAATTCGGAGCCGGAAACTACAGCCTAGAAGACGGGCCTCATCCTGGAAGATCTGTAGAGCTGAACGTGCAAACCCTGGTGGAACAAAATCCCATCGTAATTGTTGAGGAACTAGCAAAGAAGCTTGGATTTGGCCATTCAATCATTCATCGACGCCAGCGCTAGAAGAAAAACGACCATCTTTGGTTTCAAGACAAAAGGTGTTCTTCCATCAGGATAATGCTCGGTCACATATAACGGAGATGACATTCCAAAGGCTGGAGCAGTTTGAATGGGAAACGGTGCCTCACCCATCATATTCTCCAGAATTACCTCATCTGATTATCATTTATTCCGCATTCTTCAGAATCATTTAGACAGAAAAAATATGAATTCTGTAGACGAGGTCAGAACAGTACTGGAGGAGTATTTTTTGTCACGGACAAGTGAAGTTTGGAAGAGGAGTCTTACAAGTCTAACAGATAGATGGAAGAGCATTGTAGAAAATGAAGGAGAGTATATTTTAGATTAAAAAAGAATTTTGCATATTTTGATTTTGAAAAATCAAATGAGTATAAAAAAAACCACATTATCTATGAGATGACCCAATATACATTTAAAACTCCGTATACAGAGAGTATGTTGTTTCGTATTTATGTCACGTATCCTGTGCACAACACCCACTTTTTCCTCTGCCTCTTTCTTACAGACATTTTAATTTTCTATCTCTTGATCAGTCGATATTCAAACAAGATCACAATGACCTCCATGCAACAGCAGCCGCTGTAACAACACCAGCAATATCAAGAACAACAACAACTACTACTACTACTACTACTACTACTACTACTACTACTACTACAGTAAAACAAGAACAAAAGTAATAATAATAAAGAGTAGCCGGAACACAATAGCATGATCGAGAGGCAAGATACTTCAATTGAGAAAACATTAACGCAACTAAACTATAAGCGACAAAGCTGGCCCCTTAGAAAACACGATGGATGGGCGACAGAACAAGAGAGTAATTGTTGGACAAACGATGCTGGACTAGCAATATGGTGTCGCGATGATGGGTACGGAGATGTAGGTGATGGTGATGGTGATAGTGATAGCAAAGAGATGATGTTCTTAATGGCAGTAACGGAGAGAGAGAGAGAGAGAGAGAGAGAGAGAGAGAGAGAGAGAGAGAGAGAGAAACACTTTTGATGGTCGTTGTGGATTTGGTGTTGATGTTGGTTGGTGGTTATGGTAATAATCTTGTCATTGAGTATATGACACATTGGTAATAGTCTGGGTGGTCGCTATACAGTATAGAACTAAACATGAAAACACAAACATACATGCTCGTGCGTGCACGTACGCGCGCGCGCGCGCACACACACACACACACTAACCCATTCAAAAATGAAAGTTCTTTTTTTAAAACAATAAATATCAACTTAATTATGGCTTCGAGATAACAGTTTACTCAAAGTAGCCGCCCTTAGCTTGGCCTTGGTGTTGCAAACAGAGCGATTGGTGCCTTTCTCAAAAGCGACCCACAAATAGTAATCTATGAGATTAGCTGGTGAGGTTGTAGAAATTTTCCGGCAATCACTTCTGATGCTTTCTAGAAGTATGGCAAGGAGCCGAATCCTGCTGTCATACATATGGCCTTCTGGCAACAGCCCTCTCCGTCCAGGGATTGGCCATAGTCTCTAGCAGTTTCGCATGTCTGTCTGAACTGAGCTTGAAACCCTGTTCAAAAATGAGGAGTGGCCTGACATCATCCCCACTGAAGGCCCAGCAAAAGACCCTCACAGTTCGGGACTTTAGTTTTCCTGATGTCCATGTATGTTATATCTTACAGCCTCCACAGTGTTCACAGAGCATTGAGTAGGAGTCACGATGTCAGCATTTTGATAACTGGCGACTATCATCATGTCGCAAGCAACTCATTCCCAGTGTTCAGATGGCTTCAAGTCCTCAATATCATCTAACTTTTACACAACTACAACCTCGATTGCTCTCCAGCACCATTGATTGCTTACCAATAATACATCAAGCTGTTCCTCAAAAAGAGATCCAAAGAATTGTCAAATTTAGCCCGAACATCCTGTGTCTACGTTGGTAACGGTGGTTGTGGTAATGATGGTGGTACTAATTGGTGTCAATGCTGGTGAGTGACTGCATGGTATATTGGTGATTGTTAGAGTGAGGGTTGTGATAGTACTGGTTGTATTGGGGTTGTTTAGTTATATATACATAGTGATGATGGTGGTGGTATGCTCTAAAGCTAGTGCTGGTAGTTTTCTGATGATGATGATGAGGATGATGGTGGTGGTGGTGGTGATGGTGATTGTAATGCAGGGAATATCTTTTACAACAATCCAATCTTATAAATTGTAAAGTGTTGGATAAAATATCTCGATGCATTTATTCCGACACCTTATGTTCTGAGTTCAGATTCTGCTGAGGTAGAGTTTCCTTTTAATTTTCTGGGATCGATGAAATAATTACCAGTCAAGTATGTAAGTCAATAACATTGGCTACTTCCCACCTACAATTTTTAGGCCTTGTGCCAATGTTACAATTAATTATTATTATTATTATTATTATTATTATTATAATAATTATTATTATTATCATTATTATTATTATTATTATTATTATTATTATTATTATTATAATTATTATTATTATCATTATTATTATTATTATTATTATTATTATTATTATTATTATTATTATTATTATTAGAGTCAAAATTAAAAGAGTGCCATTGTTATCTTTCACTAGATAATAATGGCACTCTTTTAATTTTGACTGTATATCTTCAGGAGGATTTACCTCAATCCTTTCTATTATTATTATTATTATTATTATTATTATTATTATTATTATTATTATTATTATTATTATTATTATTATTATTATTATTATTATTATTATTATTATTATTATTCAAGCGGTGAGCTTGGCAGAATCGTTAGCACGCCGGTTGAAATGCTTAGCGGTATTCCACCCGTCGCTACATTCTGGGTTCAAATTTCGCCGAGGTCGACTTTGTCTTTCATCCTTTCATGTCGAAAAATTAAGTACCAGTGAAACACTGGAGTCGATGTGATCGACTAACCCCTTCTCCAAAATTTCAGGCCTTGTGCCTTTAGTAGAAGGAATAAGAGGAAGTCACGCGTGACCTCGACTCCGTATTTTCTTTTCGAAATTCGTCAGTTTTCTACAGAAAATAGCAGTGCTTTCCTGGAAACAGTGAAAATAAACAAAAAATGCTATACGGCCAGACGGCCATTGCCAAGCTCGCACGAACATTCCTCGTCTCTCTTCCTTCGAGTTCGTTGCTTCAAGCGTTCAGTATACACATACTTTTTTCACGTCTGGCCGTATAGCCTTTCTTGTTTATTTTCACTGTTTCGTTTTCCTGTCTCGTTTTCTGTCCGCCACTACATTCCTCCACGTTACAAATTTAATTTGTCTCTGTGGGAAGAGCCGTTCTAACAATGCATCCTGCCCTAACTCTTCGAAACGCTTAGTTTTAGAATGGTGGCAGCTGATGAAGGAAATGTTCTCTATGTGGCCTGTGTGTTTTCTGTACTCCGTTTATCATTTTTTCCACGTTTTTTTGCAACGTCCTGTACCCAGATATGCATCTATATATACATGTAGATGTAGGTATGTACATATATGTACGTATATATGCATATACTCATATATTATTTGTATTACATGATCGAACGCACGCGTCATCCTTGCAAGTATATATATATATATATATATAGATTTAATTAATTAAAATTTTTAACATTCTCGGATTTATAATTTTGAAATATTGCACTGATGAAGGAAATAAGTCCGGGTAATATAATTTACACTTCTTTGATCCAGAAACGCGTCTGCAATTAAACAAGGCCGGGTAGATCCGTTATTTTTTTCTTTTTTGCCTTTGTAGTTGTATTTTGGTAGAGAAGTAGTATTTTTGACTGCTATTTCTAATTTTCGGTGTGTGGTGAAGTAATACTTGCTGAACCCTAATTTTTAATTATGTTTTTACAAGTTTACCGATAATGGTATTTAACACACCGAATTACTTGGTTAAATTACTAATTATTAATTATTAATTTTTAACCTATATCTGTATGAATGTATATATATATGTATATATATATATATATATATATATATATATATATATATACACAAATAATATGTGAGTATATGCATATATATACGTACATGTATGTACACACCTACATCTACATGTATATATAGATGCATATCTGGGTACAGGACGTCACAAAAAAACGGGGACAAAATGAAAAACAGAAAATAAACAGAGCACAGGAAACACACAGGCCACATAAAGAACATTTCCTTCATCAGCTGCCACCATTATAAAACTAAGCGTTTCGAAGAGTTAGGGCAGGTGTCTGTGTTTGTCCCCTCATCATCGCTTGACCACCGATGTTGGTGTGTTTATGTCCCCCGTAACTTAGCGGTTTGGCAAAAGAAAAACCGATAGAATAAGTGCTAGGCTCACAAAGAATAAGTCCTGGGGTCAATTTGTTCGACTAAAGTTGGTGCTCCAGCATGGCCGCAGTCAAATGACTGAAACAAGAAAAGAATAAAAGGATAAAAGAATATATATATTCTCACTCTCTGTCGCTCTGTCTCACTGTCTCTCTGGCACTCTCCTTATATGCACACACACACACACATACACACTCATATATATATATATATATATATATATATATATATATATATATATATATATATATATATATATATACATATACACACACACACACACACACACACACGTAGACGTATATGTATATGTATTCATATATATATATATATAGGGAGAGAGAGAAAGAGACAGACAGACAGACTGAGAGAGAGAGAGAGAGAGAGAGAGAGAGAGAGAGAGAGAGAGAGAGAGAGAGAGAGAGAGAGAGAGAGAAGCGGAGTGGATTTTAATTGATGTCTTTGTTATGTTTAAGACTGTTGCTATTCATTGTTAAAAATTACTGCTCTTGATTTTAAATATGTGAGAAAAACATTCTTGTTAACCTTGTTTAACACACAGTGTCTCTGTCATTCTCTTTCTCTCTCATGTGTATATATACATAAATGCATACGTAGTGTGGTAAGACTAGATGCTTGTATTGGACGTACAATGAGAGGATAGACCGAAAGTCGCGGAGGAGGATGAGAGAGAGAGAGAGAGAGAGAGAGAGAGAGAGAGAGAGAGAGAGAGAGAGAGAGAGAGAGAGAGAGGGAGAGAGAATTTACTACAGTACAGGGCTGGTATTTTATTTATAGACGCCGAAATGATGAAATGCACAGCTGAACTCAGCGAGATTTCATCACAAAACACACAGTCCCAAAGAATACCGCAAGGTATTCTCTTCAGCAGTCTAGTGATTCTGCCAAATAAACGTTTCATAAACGGATAGCCGGCACTCCGTCAGTTACGGCAACGAGTGTTCCAGTTGATCCGATGAACGAAACAGCCTGCTCGTTAAATTAACGGGCAAGTGGCTGAATGCTCCACAAACACCCGAACTCTTTACATAGTTCTCAAAGTGTTACAAGACTGGCTCTTTAAAACAGAGGTACGACTCATTTTTGCCAGCAGAATGGACTGGAGCAACGTGAAAAAAAAAATGGGCCTTGCACAAGGACACAAAGCACTGTGTGGAATCGAACACACAAAGCACTAATCCACGGACAGTTACATAAACATAGCCATATATGCCGTCATATGTACAGACTGGAAACACACCCACACACACACAAACATACATTAGTTATAACAAATTAAAAAGGGTGGTTTATTAGCAATTAGCACCTAACGGCAAAATTAACAGAGGTCAGAAAAGTGACAAATAGTACTGACTAGCACAGCTTTTGCTAAAAATAAGAGTTAAAATAACTCAAAATCCGTAAAGCACTGAACTTAATGACTGACAAAGGAAGGTAAGTCTCCAGCGTACATAATCGAATCTCGATTTCGGATTTTGATGTAGACCATCTTAATCCCCATCAGCGACTCTAAACTACCTCTGTCAGTCTTATACGAAAGACCATTGAAAACGTGCTGATTTGCAAAATGGTAAATGTGTAAACAACAAATTAAAAAGGGATGGCTTATTAGCAATTAAAACCTAGAGGCAAAATTAATAAAGGTCAGAAAAGTGACTGAAGGTACTAACTAGCACCCCTTTTGCTAAAAATAAGACTTAGAATGACTCAAAAGCCACATAAGCACTGACCTTAATGACTGACAAAAGGAGAGCTATTTTGAGTATACAGATACCTCATAAAATGGATGTTAACCTCCAAGCTTCGCCGATTTAATCTTACATACATACCGCTTATCGATAATAATGTGATTTTTATAACGTGTCTAATACTGACCCTCAGGAAATATTTAACACGATATTCCAAGATGCAATTTTTATTTTTTAATTTATTAATTTGTAGTTGATTAAGCATGGAAACCAATTGTAGGTTACAGAGAATTTTGATAAAACGTAAATAAATTGAATTTTATCAGTTGAAGCTCTCCATTTTCTCCTTATAATATATGAAGCACGGAATTTTGTCAGTGAACAGGTCGCGGCTTCAAAGCGACGAAAATATTTTGACAAATTAAGTGTAAATGTTGAGGTGGATCTAACTGCATTTGTGTGTTTTTAAATGGCTTATGAACACCTTCCACGCTGCAATTGTTTTTCTTTCAGCACACGATCTCAGATCAAGTCACTTGCTATGCAAGAACATCTCTATAATATATATATATATATATTTATATATATATATAGCGTGTGTATGTGTGTATGTGTGTGTATGTATATGTGTGTGTGTATGTATATGTGTGTGTGTATGTATATACGTATGCATGTATGCGTGCATGCGCGCGTTAAAACGTATGTCTATATAGATATACAGGCATACATTTCACGTCCATACATATATATATACACATATATAGAATTATATGCATGATTGCACGTATGAATACAGATTTTGCACACACAACACACACATAAGCGCGCGCGCACACACACAGATGCATATACATTAAAATATATACATATATACATGCATATGTGTGTGATATATATATATATATATATATATATATATACATACGTATATAACAACGTATCAATGTGTGTTCATGTTGCCTCTCATTCACAAATTCCCGATTCAGGAGCGTTCTAATTACCCTCTGTCACTGCAATTAATAACGCCATCAGTCATCCACTTAAATTTGCCTTTCATCTCGGCTATCTGATTTATTTAAAAATTCTATTCACTCGTTGTTATTGTTGTTCTTGTTGTGTTCTTTGTGAAAATGGTCATATTTTCCCGTACTTTGAAATATCTTCATGTTGATTGATGGTGATGTGTTTTTAGTTGGCTTTCACTTTAAGAGTATAATCTACGAGTCTGTGTTTATCTCCCTAGTGCGAGCGTGCGTGCGTGCATGCGTGTGTATGCGTGTATGTCTGCATGTGTGCGTGTTTGCATGTGTGCGTGTGCATGTATGCTGGGGAGAGGAAGAGGTGACAGTAGGTGGTGATGGGTGGTCATGTTAAAACACGACAGACAAAATGTGAAGTTGAAGAGAATGCTAATATATAGATATATACATATATATCATATATGTATATATAATATATATATGTATGTGTATATATATATATATATATAGATATATATATATATATAATATATGCGCGTACACACGCACATATATATTATTTGTAGGTATATGTGTATGTGTGTGTGTGTGTATATGTATGTATGTATGTATATATATATATATATATATATATATATATATATATATATATATATATATATATATATATGTATATATATATATATATATATATATATGCCTATATATATACTCACACACAGATTCATATCATGGATAGATAGATAGATAGATACATACATACATACATACATACATACATACATACATCTGGATGGGTGAATGTTTGTAATACAGAAAATTATTCCAACTCCACATTGCTGAATACATATACATCAAGATGAACATCATGAATACAATTGTGAAACTATTAAGAGAACACATCAATGGTCAGAATATTAACATGAGATATTTTACAGGAAAGCAATATAAATATTTAAATAACTAAATATACGGGTACGTGTCAAATGTATATTTTTGTATCACTATACGAATATGCCTGCACGTTATTATTCTGTGTGTTTGTGTGTAATCTGTATGCGTGCATGTGCGGCTGCGTGAGTCTGTGCGGATGAGGTAGAGGAAGAAAGAGAGGATGAAAGAAAGAACATGATATTTAGTATTAATTTGGATAATGAAGTTTATTACTCAAATACTTGTCCAAGAAGGACGAACTGCTCTGTAACAATTCCCGAGGTTACTTTTTGTTTTTTTGTTTTTTGTTTTATTGTATTACGCCTAAATGACATGAGGTGTTGTTCTTTAAAAAAAAATATCTGTCAGCAAGGAAAAGTACAATAGTGTCGGGAATATGCAAGTTTGTGCATGCATGCGTGTGTGTGTGTGTGTTTATATACACACACATATTCATACACCCACACATATATTCATATGTGTACCTCTGTCAGTATCCATCTCTTTATTGATATTTACTCTCTCTCTCACACACTCGTGTATATGTATGTATTTATATGTATGTATGTGTATGTGTGTGTGTGTGCGTGTGTGTATGTATCTGTGAGTGTGTGTGTGTATGTGTGTGTGCGTGTGTTTGTCTGTGTGTTTGCATGTGAGTATACACATGTGTATACTCACATTACATCTGTTAGTTTAGCGTGTGTCTGTTAGTGTATCGAATGTCTATAGTTCCCCTGTGTAAATACGGAAGTGTCACAAAAACATATTAGAAAACAGATATCAAAGTCATTAATTATCACTGCTGTGAGGACAACTATCATACGGGTAGATTTACTTTAGACTCAGCATACGAAAATGTATATGTATTTAATAAGTGTGGGAGAAGTAATACATAAGTTATAAATTCTTACGTACGGAATACTGATGCGGTTTCGATTCCAATTAGGAACAGTTTTATTTCCGCTGTGCGACGCAAAACTATGATACTATAATAATCTAATTGTTCATATCCTTTTTATTAATGCCTCAACCCTTAAGAAATAAAATAACGTTGTTTTTAAACCCTATAATGCCTCCTTCAGGTTCTATAAACTAACAACTGCAATGGTTAGCCATTTCAAGTTTATTTAGGATTCGATTGATGAATTGAACGGAAATCTGTTTGTCAAAATTGGATTGAATAATGAATTAACACGTATATTGAAGCAAAGGGAAACGTGTAAATACAAAGAACAAATTAATGAAAAGCTGATTAAATTTTGAAATTTTTGAAATCCTTTTGATGACTCAGTGTATCTATTGCTGTCTTTAGTTGGTGCAATATCGTTTGCTTTAACATAATTTTTCTTGATTTGTAACTCGTTTAATCTGATAATTTTCTAACTATTATTACCCCTCACTCGATTGACTTACAACATTTTAATGCTCACAACACTAAATATGTTAGTACCAATATAACTTACGAATATAATGAGTTAAACTCTTTCTTATTGCATGCTAGCTTAAATATAATTGTAGATTCGTGCTCAAAAATATCTGGAAATTTTTATAGTATTCAATGTTTTAGATTCCTAAGGCGGCGAGCAGGCAGAATCGTTAGCACGCCGGGCGAAATACTTAGCGGTATTTCGTCTGCTCATACGTTCTGAGTTCAAATTCCGCCGAGGTCAACTTTGCCGTTCATCCTTTCGGGGTCGATAAATTAAGTACCAGTTGCATACTGGGGTCGATCTAATCGATTGACCCCTCTCCCCCAAATTTTGGGCCTTGCACCTAGAGTAGAGAAGAATATTTTAGACACATAAAGCGGTGAATTGGCAGAATCGTTAGCATGCCAGGCAAAAAATTTAGCGGCATTTTGTCTGTCTATACGTTCTGAGTTCAAATTCCGCCCGGGTTGATATAATAAGTGTCAGTTGAGCACTGGTGTCGATGTCACCGACTTAGCCCCTACCCCGAAATTGCTGACTTTGTGGCAAACTTTGAAACCAATATTTTAGATTCACGAAAACACTGCATGTTAGTGGTAAGTTCCTTGAGGCACAATTTTTATTTCAGTCCCTTTGTTTCACTTATGCGTTGCATTGTGTGATTCCAGTCGCAGTCTATAGTGTAAAATTAGTCTGCACTTAACTCTACGTAGCGGGATTAGTCTTCTCAGACAGCTTGCCCATGCTATTTTTCAGAGAGACAAGTAGCCAGTGGTAGTTTCTGTATTCTTAAGGATTATAGAATAAAGACATTTTATAAAATATAAAATATCAGCTCTTTGGAGGTGTACTTTCCAGGCAAGTGATTTGATTTGAGATAGTGTGCTGAAACTGAAACAACTACAGCGTGGAAGACATTAGCCAGTCAAAAACATACAACTGTCAACTTCACTTAAGCATTTAATTATTTGGTGTCAAAATTGTCACACCAGTAGCAACCAGGATCCTGATGCGGCCTCTGATGAAAATTTTGATACCTAATAATAAATATTTAAGTGAAGTTAAAAGACTTTGTGAGTTTTTGAATAGTTAATACGTGTCTTTCAGGCTATAAAAATGCGAAACGTTTCATGTTAACCTACAACAGACACTAGGTTAAGGAAATTTGCGCAGACAAGAAACTAACAGTGTAAATCTTATAAATGCAGTTACCATTGTATCAAAATATAAATATAATCGAAGTCAAAGAAACATCTTCTACATGAGATCACTCATAAGACATAGCAACTGCCTTTGAAATCACAATCTAGACGCGAAAGAAGAAGACTCACGAGATTAGTTAAAACTAAGTACCAGGTGTCGCTCTGCACACACAAAATGGTGTCCTGCAGGTTACCTAGAGCCGTACAGCAACTGCATACTAGTATAAAAGTCTTCCATATCTTCGCCAATTTATCATTTAGGGTTTACTCTTTTACTCTTTTATTTGTTTCAGTCATTTGACTGTGGCCATGCTGGAGCACCGCCTTTAGTCGAAGAAATCGACCCCAGGACTTATTCTTTGTAAGCCTAGTACTTATTCTATCGGTCTCTTAGTGCCGAAGCGCTAAGTTAACAGGACGTAAACACACCAGCATCGGTTGTCAAGCGATGTTGGGGGGACAAACACAGACACATAAACATATACACACAAACATATACACACAAATACATACATACATATACATACATATATATATATATATATATATATATATATATATATATATATATACATATACATATACATATAATTGACGGGCTTCTTTCAGTTTCCATCTACCAAATCCACTCTCTGAATGGTCGGCCCGAGACTATAGTAGAAGACACTTGCCCAAAGTGCCACGCAGTGGGACTGAACCCAGAACCATGTGTTGGTAAGCAAGCTACTTGCCACACAGCCACTCCTGCGCCTATACTTACCACACAGCCACTCGTTCATCATTTTAAAATTATGTTTTGTGCTTTTCAAAATCCGATATAATTTCATCCTTCAGTCCAGTTTACCTATCTATCTATCTATCTATCTATCTATCTATCTATCTATCTATATATCTATCTATCTGTCTGTCTATCTATCTATCTATCTATCTATCTATCTATCTATCTATCTATCTATCTATCTATCTATATATATATCTATCTATCTGTCTATCTATCTATCTATCTAGTTGTCTCTCTGTTTGTCTATCTCTTTCTCCATCTCTCTCTCCCTCTTGTATTCCTGAATTGTCTTTCACACTTCCGGAATATCTTCCCTCTTTTACTTCCTTTGTCTTCATCTTCATCATGCACATGCATCTTCTCTTACTCGCTCTCTTTCCTTTGATTTACTGCAATCATGCACACACAGTTATTTAATTTCCTCATCTTCTATACTGCAGGATAGGATGGACGAGAAAAGAAACACTCACAAACACACACACACACGAACACATTTCCCATTACTTACTCATTAAGCCATACAGAAATACAATTGCAATATTACTGTTCGCTCAAATATGCACACATAAGTACACTTATATGAAGACGAGTATGCATGTATACATTGCAAAACATCTATTGGTATCACGTGATAGTATAGACGCTTGAATTCCTCTGAGGAGACAAGATTGGTGTATATTTTTATCCTTTTGTTAATGTTTCATTTATATTTTATTTTATTTTATTTTATTTTATTTATTAGTTAGATATCTCTAAATGGAAGCAGAAGATGATGATCAAGGTATAGGAGGGATATGGGGTATATGGGTGTATAAATGGGAGATGGTTGGGGTAGAGTATCTAGTTCGTGGCAGGGATGCTGAATGCCCAGATATCCGTCCAGATGTGTTTTATTACAATCTTGCCTGCGTGTTCAATGCTGGATCATGTACAATCAGTGACCTTGCATTTCATGCACACACACACACACACACACACACACACACACACACACACACACACGTGTAAACAAATATATACTTATATGCGTAGAGCGTGTGTGTATATATGCATTTATGTGTTTACATGTATTTAGACACAACACACACTCGTAGGTATAGTTACATAAGTGTGTACGCACTTGTATGCCTCTGTATGGGAATGTGTGTGTGTGTGTGTGTGTGTGTGTGTGTGTGTACGTGTACAGAATCAATATACTACGTAAAAAACAAGCGTGCCAGGGAAAAGGATTTTTGTGAGTGACGCGTGTACCAGTTCAACAGGACACCTCACATGACCTCAACATCTTATCTAATTTCATGTTATCTAATTTTTCTTTAATTATTATTATTATTATTATTATTATTATTGTTATTATTATTATTATTATTATTATTATTATTATTATTATTATTATTATTATTATTATTATCATTATTATTATTAAATGAATTCTTCTCTCTCTCTCTCTCTCTTTTACTGCTGTGCTCACTGAATCGTGAAAAATAAGGCCGTTACCAAACTTCCGGCTGAGGTGTCGGCTTGAGTCAGCTTATCTTTAACTTCATGACATTTCTTAACTTTAATTTTAAGTTTTTTTTCCACTTTATTTATCTGTTCATGTATTAAGGAATTACTGTTTGTTGTTCTGTGTTGGATGTGCTGCTTCGCCTCGACTCGTAAATGTTTAGTTGTTTTTGTTGGAAATACTTTGTATTAATTGAAACAGCATTAAACTAAGATAGCCATCTATGTATCGTACTTGATGTATATACACCGTTGAGAGGCCTGATGTTGTTGGTTTTCGTTCGAGAGACAGAAAAATATCTTCAACGACGAACAGCTTTAGAAACTCAATTTATATCGGAACGAGACGAAAATCGCCCAAGCAGAGATCAACGAAAATGCCATTTGAATTTCGGCCTTCTTGGACTTTGTCAGTGACGTGTCATCGCAGCCACAATCCTAAACAAAATTTTGTCCATTCCGATATATAGGAAATGATAAAACATTTACTGATATTGCAAACAACCGCCGAGCTGACTAAAAACTCGTGAGGAACTGAAGCACAAGATTTTATTCAGTATGGCGACATTTTAAAGTTCTATTTGAAAGGAAGTTGAAAGTTGATAGGGAGGTACTGTTCCCCAGTAAATTTGTAAAAACAGGTGGGTGAATGTAGCATGGATAATCGCTAGGTCTGTAGGATCGTGAAAATGGATAGAAGAGATGCGTTTTCCCGTCGTGCCCTTGACAGTCGGTTGACCCAGGTTATGTCGGAGTCTTTGGTTACACGTTGGCGGTACTCCCCGTTGGGTAATTTTTTTTAATGCCTTATTAGTTAGTTGCTGTTGTTATTATTGTTGTCGTCGTCCTTCATCCTTTCGGGATCGATAAATTAAATACTAGTGAAACACTGGGGTCGATGTAATCGACTAGTCCCCTCCCCACAAATTCCAGTCCTTGTGCTTTTAATAGAAAAGATTATTATTATTATTATTATTATTATTATTATTATTATTATTATTATTATTATTATTATTATTATTATTATTATTATTATTATTATTATTATCATATTGTCTTAACACAACTTCTAACGCTGGAGATGTACTACGATATCAGCTGTTCACTACAAGTGAACTAAGGCAAATCCCCTTATTTTTTCGAGTACCATCCAGAGTATTTAAGCAGTTCCAAGCAGTACTGTTTTCTGCAAGTGCTCCACCCTTATTGCAGCCCCTGTTTGTTTCATGTACTTCTCAAGATTTTTACTCACTGTTCTCAGGGCTCCGACAATTATTGATACTACTACCACCTTTTTCATCAACTACAACTGCTTAACCTCCCAAGCTAACCCATCATATCTCGACTTTTCTTTCTTCCTTATCGCATACCTTGTTGTTAACAGGGCGTGCTATATCTATGATCCAGCATTGTTTTATTTCTTTCTCAATTAACACTATGTCTGGTTTCCTATTCTCTATCTCATGGTCGCACTGAATCATAAAATTACATAGGGTCTTTGCATTATCATTTTCGATGATGCCTTCAGGTTTATGTTCGTACCAAGTTATTTCTCTGTCAAGTCCATACTTGTTGTAAAGTGTCTAATGGGCAATAGTCATCATTATTATTATTTATTGTCTTTGCATAACTTCTATCGGTGGAGATGTACTACGGTGCCAGCTGTTCACTACAAGTGAACTAAGGTAACACCCCTTATTTTTCGAGCACCATCCGGAGTACTCGAGCAGTTCCAAGCAATGCTGTTTTCTGCAAGTTCTCCACCCTTATTTCAGCCCATATTTGTTTCATGTACTTCTCAAGATTTTTACTCAATGTTCAAAGGGCTCCGACAATTATTGGTACTACTACCACCTTTTTCATCGACCACAACTGCTTAGCCTCCCAAGCTAACCTGTTATATATCTATTGATTTTTGTTTCTTCCTTATCGCATACCTTGTTATTAGCAGGGCGTGCTATATCTATGATCCAGCATCAATTTCTTTCTTTTTCAATTAACACTATGTCTGGTTTCCTATTCTCTATCTCATGGTCGCACTGAATCATAAAATCCCATAGGGTCTTTGCATTATCATTTTCGATGATGCCTTCGGGTTTATGTTCGTACCACTTTTTTGCTCTGTCATGTCCATACTTGTTGCTAAATGTCCAATGCACAATCCTTGCTATATTGTGATGACGTCTCTTATATTCTTCCTGGGCTAGTGGCCTATATTGACTGGTAATATGCCATACGGTTTCACCATTTACTTTTTTGTTTTTGCTTCAATAGTATAGTCGGTCTTCATGAGAATGCCGCACAAGACACTGTAATTATTATTCTCTGTCACAGCCACTTTGTTAGTCCGGAGCCACACACTTCTGCACCTTTTTGCCTTGTTATCTGCGCAGCCATGTTTGCGCTTATGATATTTTGTGCTAGCTAACTACATTCACTCAAGAAATGGTTGATGCCATTGTTTCCTTTCCTGCAGATCCTACATCTGTCTGGTTGAGTTTTTTCGATAGTTGCTTTATCAGATGTGTCATAACGGTTTGTTCCTAAGTAGCCATAATTAATGTTCCAGTCCGTCGTTTCATGTTTCCGTCTGTCAGTCAGAGCCAGCGTTCTTTACTTGCAACATCCTCAGTTTGTTACATGTATTGACCATGTAATTTCAATTCTTTCAACCTATATAATATTCTATTCTGTTCTTGAATGGTCCGAATGTGGTGACAACAAATCTTCTTAAATCTCAAATATTTTTCTTACGATTTTTAGAGAATACAGAATAGCACTTTCGTGTAGATGACAAAACATAATTCAATTTCAGTATAATTCATCTTCTTCTGTATAAGTTTTGGTGATAGACCTGTGCTGTACGAAGTACAACCAGGATCACAGGAACAATTGTCACTTTTGTGTTCTACAATCTTTTCCTCTCTCTGGCTACAGCTTGATATTTCTCAATTTCTCAATATCATATGGTATTGCAAGCCCTACGAACTTAAACTGTGTTTATTTGTCCTCCGCGATAATCTGGTCTTGTTGCTTCATTTATATGGTCAGGCTTTATGGCGATATTTCATAAAATCTTCTAATTATCATTTAAAATCACAACCACTGGCTCATGTTCAAATCACCTTTCCTTCATTTTGAATCCACAAATTTGGCTAGCATCCTAGTACATTCCTTTACCGACTCAGCCATACCTTCGTTTATAGATTTATGTGCGCTCTCACTGCGTTGACTTAAGATGTGATTAATACTTTTAGTTCCTTTGTCACAGATTTTATGTTTGCTCTCTGAGTTTTGTCAATCTTTGTTTTACCAAATTCGTTGTAATCGATTCTTCCGAGCAGCTGTAATTAGCAATTCAGATTCTCGTTGTTAGCCGCCACCAGTATTCATTTCTAGCAGCATCGTTGGTTTTTTGCATGAACCGGCCATGTAATCTCTCCAACTATTTGTCATGTCGTTCTTCATCCTGTTCGTGAATTCTCTTACTGTTACATTTTGAATATTTCTGGCCGCAGACAATATGCTGTCTTTACTATGGGTGACATACTTTTTTCAAACCCAATATCACAGTACTGATTATATCTTCTGCTTAAGAAACTCCTACCTCCTTGCTTTCTTAGTAAACTGAGCCGGTAA
Source organism: Octopus bimaculoides (assembly GCF_046866305.1). NCBI lineage: Eukaryota > Metazoa > Mollusca > Cephalopoda > Octopoda > Octopodidae > Octopus > Octopus bimaculoides. Next base: position 118,517,698 of record NC_142928.1, on the reverse strand, counting down.
ATATGTTATTTATTTCACCATGGTTTTCGCAAGCTCATCGGCAGTGCTGGATTTCCTTAGTACACTAGCCAGAGTGATTAATGCCGTGACAGATAGGAATGGAGAGAGCAAGTCTCCTTGGAATATTCCCCAGTGTATTTTCACATTTCCTAATGGTTCACTTCCGCATTTTCAGGATCTTATCAAGTTTTCTAAAAATAATAAGCGTGTTTGTATAAAAGACTCGATCCTTTGTTACTTTAATATAAAACTATGTATGAACTTATGCACTGAGTTCTATTTTTCCCAGTTGTACTATGAAATAGAATTCTTTAAATATGCAATTCTTACCAGTGCATTGGATAAGGTTCAAAGGAAAAGGGGAAATAAGAAGAAAGGAGTTTCATACAAAACGATATTGAACAAATATACAACTTTAAGTTTCCTTCACCTTTGGCCACACTATTTTGTACAAAAACACTCATATACATATATACATACATACATAAATACATACATACATACATACACACACACACACACACACACACACACACACACACACACACACACACACACACACACATATATATATATATATATATATATATATATATATACATGTACCTACACACACATATATATATATATATATATATATATATATATATATATATATATATATATATATATATATAAAGTCTTATAAAAATCGAATTTTAAACAAAGGCAAAAGTAGAACAAACAAAAATTGTTGTACCTACATTGTATGGATGTGTGCACACATACATATACGCACACTATCCTCTTCTCTCTCTTTCTCTCGCTTACTCCCTCTTTATCTCTCTCTCTCTCTCTCTCTCTCACTTGATATATGTATATATATATATTTTCACAGACACACAAGCACATATGCGTAATTATTTCTATATATAGAGATAGAAAGCGAATCGGTGTGCCACATGCACAGTCATGACTTATCTTCTTCGTATTAAAACAGGCAAGGTAGGCACACGCATGACATGATAGCTACGTGTTATCAGACAGTTTGTTGTTTTATATATATATTTTAGTAATTAAGCGGTTCATCTTTCAATTTAAGAATCATTACAACTTGGTATACGTCTACACAGATTTGTGACTAATTGGGACACAAAGAAACATACGAACGCGTGCGCATGCACGAGCACATACATAAACGCATGCACGCACAAACACACACACACGCACACACACACACACACACACACACACACACACACACACACACACAGCAGTCAATATCTCAGATTAATCATATGGCGATGCACATTTGGCAATTAGTGTTGCAAGAAAATGAATGACGTGACATACCATAAAACTTGAAAAATATATGCTATATTATATAGCACACAATGTTTCTTGAATACTTATAACAAAATCTACTTCCTTCTATGATTATTTCTTAATACTGATGTGTGTGTGTGCATATCTATCTATCTATCTATCTATCTATCTATCTATCTATCTATCTATCTATCTATCTATCTATCTATCTATCTATCTATCTATCTATCTATCTATCTATCTATCTATCTATCTATCTATCTATCTCTGTGTGTGTGTGTATATATATATATATATATATATATATATATATATATATATATAAACGACAGATACTTAACGAATACGGAAAGTACATTTGCCAAGAGGCTGCGATTTGACGTGTTGTAGAAGAGTCTCTCAAAGTGCCAGGTGTTGAAACACTTGAAAGTCATAAACAGTTGAAAGTCATAGACACCTCTAATCCCATCTAGGAGTGACTGACATTGATGTTTCGCCATTTCTGTGTCCTACCAAGATCAACATTTGAAATGCCACAAAAATAGCGAAATATACATCGATGTCGATCACTCTTAGATGGGATTAGAGGTGAATCATCTCGACTGTCCATGACTTTCAGATGTTTCAATACCCTGTACATTGAGAGTCTTCTCCACCACGTCATAACGCAACCTACCGGCAAATATACTATCAGTGTGTGTTAAGTATATGTGGTTGATAATGTTTACTATACAAGCACCGCTTCTATTTCATATTTCAATATATGTGTGTTTGTGTATATATATATATATATATATATATATATATATATATATATATATAGCAATAGCAGTAATTTGTGAGAGAAATTGGCTAAAAGCGTACATTTAATTCAGAGGTAGAGTATTCTCGCTTAGTGCCACGCTGATTTTGTCTGAGAATGACGTTAGGGTAGGTTTGTTTCTGGTGAGCTCAGCCACTTACATGTTAATTCAAGAGCAGATAAATTTGTTAATGTGAGAACTGAAGTCTTCATCCTCGAAACCGGCGAAGAACCATCAATCCGTCTGTGTACATACCAGTGTGCGTGTATGTGTGTGTGTGTGTGTGTGTGTGTGTGTACATGTATATGTATGTATGTATGTATGTCATTATTCAGTTTTATTTCAAGATTTCTTGCCAATAGAGAACGAACCGGTTTGTAACATAGATCCAAAGCTTCTTCATTGGAATTTCAACATCAACAACAGGATATTTTTGTATGTATGCATACCTGCAGATTTGCATGTCTTCTCATGCATATACTTTCATATCTAGACATGCTCATATATACTTAAATGATAAACTTTTAGAAAGTTTAACAGATTTTTTACACTTCTACTGATGGCTTGGATCTGTAGTCTTCGAATCAGCTTTCTCTTTTCTGGTTTTGAGACACCTAATTTCTTAAGATTGGTATCTAGGCAGTGTCTTACGCATCCCAGGGCTCCAATAATTTCAGGTATATACCTGAAATTGTAATTTGGATAGAGTAACTGCAGATTTCTCAATAGTTCAGCATAGGTGTTCCCTATTTCACTGATCTTCAGCTTAATCTTAACATTCGCTGGGCAGCTGATTTCCACAACTTTACACAGTTTCTCTTCTTTATCCCAAATCGTTATATCACATCTGCTGTGCTTACATTTTATTGAGGTTTTCACTGGGACATTCCACCAGTACTCAATTTTATTATTAGTGGCTATGGTTTCTACCTTACAGTGGGTTCTTATTTATTTGTCCTCGGGCATATCTTTCCGACGAATTTCATTATATAGTGTCCTAGCTACAAAATCATGTATCATCGGTAGATAATACCGTTATGGCCTCGCTATCTCAAACCATGGACAGGTTCAGGAAGGACTTGATAAAAATATTTAGAGTTCGGTCTGTCTATAACGGTTACCACCAACCTGACTACGGTCAATTTCTTGGACGTAACCTTAGACTTGAGTACGGGTAAGTATTACCCGTACAGGAAGTCTGACGAGGATACAGTATACATCCACAAAAGCTCAAACCATCCCCCTACTGTAATTAAAAATCTGATTCCAGGCATTAGAAAACGACTATCTAATTTCTCGGCCAATAGAAAGATCTTTAATATAGCCGCTCCCCTACTCCTGTCTAGGAGCGGGTTTACTGTCAACCCCCACACACTCTCTCCTCACTCCAAAAGAATTAGGGGAAGGATAATTATATAGTATAAGCTCACTTTCAACCTAGAAGTTTCCACCAACTTAGCTAGGGGCTTCCTGTCGCTAATTAATAAACACTTTCCCAGAAGCCATAAGTTTTACAAACTCTTCAACACCCATACTTTCAAGGTGAGCTACTCCTGCTTACAGAACATCACATCAAACATCGTATGCATCAACAGACGTAAAAATGCAGCCACACCACCCCAACCCCAACCTGCAACTTTCGAAACCCCGCCATATGCCCTCCAGAAGGTTCTTGCCTCTCAAGGGCTGTAGTATACAGAGCCATCCTTATACCATCCGATGGCATTACTAGGCACTATACGGGCATGACAGCTAATGACTTCAAGGGAAGATACTCCTAGCATTTGCACTCGTTCAGATCCAGAGACAGAGAGAACTCTACTTCCCTGTCTCGTTAGCTCTGGAAAGTTCGTGATTTCCGTGCTGAAATACTCAGCATCAAGTGGACTATTGTCGACAGAACGTCACCATATTCACCCAGCGTCCCCAACTGGCAGGTCTGCCTCCACGAAGAGCTACATATCCTCCAACAACCGACCGATTTCATTTCCTAATCGCCACGTGGTCTATTTCTTGTCCTCCACATGGTCAATTTCCTATTTACCATGTAGTATTTTTCAACTAACTGTTACCCATATACCAACTTCAAACTACGACACCACGTGACCTTCCTCGACCAATCGCAGCTCGCCTTACGGTAATAACAATCAACTTCTGTCATACAAATTCAAAATGGTTGCCGCCTAGCATCACGTTTGAAACTCAAGAGTACCAACAAATTTAAATCAAACTGTTTTGATCCATACATGTAACTCCCAATAAATGTGTTGTTTGTTGAGTGCCCTTCTTTCGTTTGTCCACACACTCGTGTGTGCGTGTGTGCGTGCGCGTATATATATATAAATAAATAAATATATATATATATATATATATATATATATATATATATATATATATATATATATATATATATATATATATACATATATATATATATGCGCTATTTAAAACAGTACGTCTATAGAAAAAATATTTCCGTACAAATACAGCGTTGTGTAATGTATTTGCATGAAGCATAGTGCACAGAATGCTATTTTACCTAATCCAGATTCTGCTGCACGGAGGACTCGATTAATGGATTTCCTTCCACCGGATTACTCTAGCCTTGGATTGCGCTACCCTTTGAATTCTTTTAGAGTAAGACGTTGAGGATGTTATTCAATTTTGGAGAGGCTGTTTATTTGTAGCTTTATATTATATAGGTCAGTGTGTGCATCTGAAGCTGTCTGAAGGTGGGTTGATTTGTGACAGCAGTGAAGAAGGCAAAATTGAATAGAATTGAAATGTCAGCCATTAGTGTCTGGCTATGTAGAGGAGCATTGTAATTTAAGAAAAAATGTTTGCTCTCACGTTTATTGCTCAGTCTGAGGCTAATAATTGAATACCTAAGTAACGAGCGGTAGAATCGAACCCTAAACAACGTGGCTGCAAGGAATTTTTTTAACATACTGTCATTCATGCACCTAAATGAAGAAATCATTGGCAGACACTCTAATCAACGATCATTTGTTATCATTAGGGAGACAACTACGAAATAAAGTAGATTGTCAAATATATAGGGTTCTTGTCAAAAATAAATAACACTACGATTAGAATTGTGAAAATGTTCTTCACATTTGTGTCTTCATGACTGATGAAAGCTACCAGATTATAGAAATATTTGGTTTCAAATTTGGCACAATGCCAGCAAGTTTGGGGGAGGGTGTAAGTCGATTACATAGACCGCAGTACTCAACTGGTACTTATTTTATCGACCACAAAAGATGAAACGCAAAGTCAACCTCGGCAGAATTTGAACCAAGAACGTGATGACGGATAAAATGCTGCTAAGTATTTCGCCTGGTGTGCTAACAATTCTGCCAGCTCACTGCCCAGATTATGGAAATATTCTCTGCTATGAGTTCTCATGATGCAGGAAAGCCCTTATATTCGCAGCTTTAACGCATATTGAATGCACAGATTGTATATGATGAACTCTAAACTATTTAAGCTCATGTTCATTGACGTCTTAAATTAAACCTTGTCGATGATTAAATTTCTATCCATTGAGAAGTATCCATTTTGACATCCTGTAAAACCCTCAGGCTATTTATATCGATCTATTTGAGAATCTCTGATCTAATATTTATATTCTGTTTCTTTTTTCTTTCGTTTATAATTGATAACGTTTAACCCCAGGTCATTCACGAAGAGGTAGACATGAACAAATATATTCTATCAATGGTCTTTCCATCTTTCTCTCTTCGTCGCTTGTTTAGAAGCACAATGTCTAGCGTGAACTTTACACCGCGATAGACTAAGTTTTACACTTTGTACGAGATTTAACTTCTATTTATTGTAGATCGAATGACAATATGCAGGTTCACTCGCCGGTTCTTTTATGTGACGAAGTAAATAGTAGTTGTTGTATAGCTCGACACAGCAGTAACCTTACTGTCTTATATATTTAGTGTCTTAAATATCCCTTGCTGTCACCACATCACTATTACATGATGTTTAGTCTAATTTAGTCCTTTATCGAACAAACTTATCAACTGCTTTTCTACTGTGACTATACTGCATGTTTTACAAGCTTTATGTATCCCAGACTACATTAACTATTTGTTACTTTTTAAAGAGGTAGGGTTTAATATGAATGAAATTTGGCTGCTATTTCCATATAGATTCTATGTCATTGCTTGAAGCTCTGTTCTTTGCTGGGGATCTCTCTTTGGCTAGAATTCATTACCGCGTATTTCTGTAGGTTAGTTATATGGTAAATGGATTCGGACCAAATGCGATCACTTCTGTTTATCTCCATGTATCTTTGAAGATGTGCACCCAAATATAATATTGTGGATTACAACTTATTCTTTTATTCTTTTACTCGTTTCAATCATTTGACTGCGGCTGTGCTAGAACACCAACTTAAAGAGTTTTTATTCAAATAAATCGACACAGGATTTATTTTTTGTAAGCCTAGTACTTATTCTACCGGTTTCTCTTGCCGAACCGCTAAATTACGAGGACATAAACGCACCAGCACCGGTTGTAAAACGACGGAAGGGTACAAACACAGACACATACCCATAAATACACACACACACACACATATACGACGGGCGTCTTTCAATTTCTGTCTACCAAATCCACTCACAAGGCTTTGGTCAGTCCGAGGCTATAGCGGAAGACCCTTGCTCAAGGTGCCACGCCGTGGGGATGAACCCGGAGCTATGTGGTTGGGAAGCAAGTTTCTTACCACGCAGCTACGCCTGCGCCTGGGTATATCAAAATTATTTCTATTGTTCTGTGTATGTGGTTTCTTTATTTGGCATGTGTGGGTAAGAAAGTGGGACAGATTTCTAACAAACTAAGGAAAAAGTCGTTCATTCTATATTGAGTGTTATTGGTCCTTTATCCTGAATTTTATCCCATCGCGCACTTATATACTAACATTTGAGTGAAGTAGTCGATTATTAAGTGTCTTTGTTACATAATTAATTTTCAATGGCTCCTAGACAGAAGCAGAGCTCCGAAGACAAGGTGTGATAAAGTAAACCTTTGACTTGTTGACTAGAAATCCTCCGATTAGCTCAGATGGCCTATCTACGGTTCGTTAGGAAGTGGAATCAGTTGTCATGATATTTGTACATACATACATACATACATACATATCTCCTATATAGCCCCATACATACATACGTATGTATGTATGTATGCTTGTATGCATTTATGCATGCAGGCATACATGCATGTATCTATGTGTGCATGTATGTTTATTGGTATTGGTGTCCTTATCTGTAATGTGTATCCTTATCATGCAGGTTATCACATGTGGTTGAAAGGAAAGTATGTAAATAGATGTACAGATTTCTTTCAGAAACAAAGGGTCTCAGAGTTTCACAGGATGGAAGATAAGAATATGCAAGGGCAATGACGGTTTATCTAACTGCACATGCAGTAAAGCAACGTAAACGAAGGGAGATAAAACAGAGCCAAATTTGAAACATAGAATTATGATTAGAGAAAGAAGTAAACATAAAGCTCACACGAAAATATACAATTTAATAAAAATACTTAAGTCTTCAAACTTACACGTGAATTTATTAAAGTTTTCAGAGTCTAGAGTAGATAGAATTGGTCACTCATTTTTTATCTTTCATCTTTTATCTTTTATCTTTTACTTGTTTCAGTTATCAGACTGCGGCCATACTGGTGCACTGTTTTGAAGAATGTTAGTTGAACGAATGGACCCCTGTACTTATTTTTACTTTAAGCCTAGTACTTATTCTACCGGATATCTATCTACCGAACGGGGACGTAAACACACTAACCCCGCTTATCAAGCGTGGTGGGGAATAAACTTAAACAGACACACACACATACATCACGCACGCACACACACACACACACACACACACACACACACACACACACACATGCACACATATGCATATATTTATATACACAGGTATGAGGATGCAAACAGGAAAAACAGAGCTCAAAATATGAGTACATGTTTGATAAGTGCCAATTCACGAAATTCTCGGACCTTGAGTGATTCTGTAACTTCTGCTAAATAGTCAAGTGACTGAAACAAGTAAAAGAATAACAGAATATATATATATGTATGTATGTAATGCATATATATATACGACAGGGTTCTTTCAGTTTCCGTCTAACAAATCCACTCACGAGGCTTTGGTCGGTCCGAGGCTGTAGTAGAAGACACGTGCCCAAGATGCTACGCAGTGGGATTGAACCCGGAACTATGTTGCTGGGAAGCAAACTTCTTACTACACAGCCACGCCTGCGCCTATCGATATCTTTTTTACTATGGATTTCAAACTATTTACTCTCTTACCATGTAAGCGTGTTTGAACAGGTGATTTGCTTTTTCGTTATTTTTGATGAAAAATTCCTATAAACACACACACATACGCACGTATACGCATAGACACACACACACACACACACACACACACACACACACACACACACACACACAAACACACACATCAATGAGTGAAATTCGATGAATGGAAATTGAAAAGGCGATCGAATGCATGCAAAGAATCTCTCTCTCCCTCTCTCGCTCTCTCTCCCCCTCTGTATATATATACATATATATATATATATGCATATATATATATATATACATATATATATATATATATATATATATATATATATATACACACACACACACACACACACACACACACACACACACACACATATATATATATATATATATATATATATATATACGACAGGCTTCTTTCAGTTTCCGTCTACCAAATCCACTCACAAAGCTTTGGTTGGCACGAGGCTATAGCAGAAGATACTTGCCGAAGGTGCCACGTAGTGGAACTGAACCATGGAACCATGTGATTGAGAAGCAAGTTTCTTCCCACACAGCCACGCCGTGTGTGTGAGTTTGTCTCTTTAACTATTTTTCTGCCTATCCGTCTGTCTGTATGCATGCATGCATGTGTGTATGTATGTATGTATGTATGTATGTATATATGTATGCATGTATGTATATCTTACTAACGTATATATAATCATCGGCGAATGTTGTTCATCGGACGTAGTCCTTTAAAACGTTTATTCTACGTCGAGTTTCAGACACTTCCTTGTCAACCTGGCCGTTAGATATGCAGCGAGCTAATTAGTGGTTAGCGGTGCAATCGTTCATAGGTTGTAATAAAATAGACAAAACAAACAGATCTCTGTCAAATTCAAGAGTATTACTTCCATACGTTCTCCCAGAACAAATCAAATATTCGAATGGTTAATTAGTAATTAGTCAACGTAATTTATTACACTACCACCCAGACACTTTAATGAGCTGGTAGACCATCTCGTTCTTCTAGTTAGCAAATGAATGTTGGGGAAAACCCGTCAGATAGACGTTATGTGAAACAGCCGATCCGGCCAGCCAACTATATAACCCTTCAAATTATACACACATCTAAATTGACTTAGAGTGATATCAGCCAACCAACCACACAGCCGAACAGCCGACCGGTGAAAGTAAGCCATTTAACAACTGACTAGACAGGTCGTCCACCGGAGGACTTAGGAGAAGCGAGGCTTGCTAACGCAACACGACAGAACTTCCTCGAGCGTAAATGGAAAGATTAAGAAGCGTAGCCGAAGAGAAATTCGACCTTCAAGGCACCTGTTTTTTTTTTCGCCTGGCTCAAACTTTATCCATCCTATCCATTGCCTCATCGGTTTGTTTTTGGTTTACTAAACTTGATGTCCTCATCATTTTCTTGCCTCCAGAGATATATTAAACATGATGCATTTCTTATGCTAAACATTTCGGTGTTTACTTTATACTTTCTTTCTTTTTCTTTAACATTTTTTTTTATGTTCGCAACAAATACCACTACAGCTGGCCAACAGGACATACGAGTGTTGACCGAAGGGTCCTTAGTTCGTATCCTTTCTCTCCTACTATAAAATGGCTGTTATTGTTGTTCAGTACCCAGGGAAGCTCAGATCGAATAAACATGCTCTCTCTCTCTCTCTCACGCACACACACACACACACACACACAAACATGCATACATGTATGCACACATACATATATGCACACACATGCATAAAAACATACATTCATACACACACAGACATAAATATATAATCAAAAGCGCTTTAGCCGTGACCAATCCATTTTATTTTTGACATTATGCATCCAATGTCTTTCTATTTTAAGATAGCATGCTATTATTTGACTGCTACATCTAGTTAGCCGTGCGACCTCATTTTGTCTTTCTTAATGAATAACACTATAGATAGACGGTAAAATAGCTGCTAAATTAATTAAAAGTATATCTATTGGGAAGAGAAACAATAGTTATCTCAATAAGTAACTCTGACCAAGGAAATATGCTGCATTTTTAGGCATCACACCACTTTAAGAAACAACAGAAAGGAAATTCTTCGGAGGAAGAGTGCAAACTAGTAGATAAATTCTGTGTGCCGTAAACATATAGCCAATGAAGTTGCTCAATGATAAACCTCAGTTCTAAAGGCGATGTGAAATAATACTCTGCACGACGTTCATGGTTTTCTAAAAAGTTTTGAGGTACTCAAATGGGCGCGGCAGAGATTCAAAACCAAATTGTAGAACACTCGGCTTGTTAGTAGTTTGTCACTAAATTCACGGCGCTCTCAAATCTTGCCAAGTTAAATATTATTTTCTTACTAAGGCGGCAAGGAAGCAAAACCGTTAGCACACAGAGCAATATGCTTAGCGGCATTTCAAACAGTTGAATGTTCTGAGTTCAAATTCCGCCGAGCTCGACTTTGTCTTTCATCCTTTCGGGGTTGATAAAAGAGGTATTAGTTGAACAATGGGGTCGATGTAATCGACTTAACTCCTTCCTCCGAAATTACTGGCCTTGTGCCAAAATTTGAAACTAGTATTATTTTCTTACTAAGGCTGCGAGCAAGCAGAATCGTCAGGACGCCGAGAAAATGCTTAGTGGCATTTCATCCATTTTACGTTTTGAGTTCAAATTCCGCTGAGGTCGACTTTGCCTGTCATTCTTGTGCCAAAAATTTGAAATCATTATTACTTTCTTACAAGACATGATATTAATATTTTTTTGAAGAAGAATATACCATCTATTGTATACTTTATTCATGTGGCAGTTTACTAAATGTATTACTGGTAAATATTTCATTGACGACAGACGCATATAAAGAGAAGACATGAAAGTGCATTTTGTTAATAGTTTAGCAAGAAATGAAAGAGTAAATCCCGTGAACCTTTTCAAGGCATCATTGACTGGTGTGATGATGGCAGAATTCTTTATTAGAGGGGCGAGTGGAACAGGAGATGATGTTAAACTGAGTAACAAAGAAAGTCCAATACCCAAGAATTGGAGAAGATTGGAACAATTCAAAATGAAAAGTCAAATTCTTTAGTATCTTTTCTTTCTAGCGACCATCTCTACCAACTTACAATACTCACATAGAATTGTTAATTTTAATTAAGTATAGAGGGACTGGGCGTAGTAGACTGAACTGACTTTAGTATTGGCAAAAAGTTCAATTATTATCTATTTTGTGGTTATCTACTGAAAGTTGCCTGATACACAATACAATATCTGAGACATAACCGCAGTCATTTAGTTGTTTGCTGTTCTATCAAATAAATTGTGTTCACACAATCCAGTTGAACTTTTTGTAATAATTTTACCCGACATTCTTTGAATGCTGCTATTCTATTCACTAACTTTCTTTGCCAGAGCAATATTAATAACTAACATTGAGCACAAGGCTCTCAAGAAAAGTTATAGTCGATTTGATCGAGCTCAGTAATTGACTAGTACATATATTATCGACCCTGGAGGGATAAAACGATATGTCAATCTCAGCTGAGTTTAAAAACACCACAAAATACTAAAATGAAGTAGAACACAGAGAGGAAAGTAGTTAGTGGTGGGGAAGAGCAAGTGAACGTATGTGAGAAAGTTAGGTTATAGATAGATAGATGATAAAGAGATAGACAGAGAGGGGGGAGCTTACCGTATCAAAGAAGGGAATGAGGAAGTATTTAGATAGGACAAAAATGCGCTATATGAATGAAAGAGAAGTAGAGATCAGAGAAATAGATTATAAACAAGAATGATTGGAAAGAAGAAAAGGTAACAAGAAATAAAAAAAAATCGACAAAGCTAGCAAACTATGAGGAATTCAGTGAAAAAAGAGCAAAGATTAAGAAGCAAAGAAAAAAAAGCATTTAATAAAGAAACAAAACCAAAAGTACAGATTAAAGGCAGTAGATGCTTCAACAGGCAGGTTTACTTGAAGTTGGATAGAAAAGCACGGTTTAGTTCGGTTAATGGTATTGATAAATTGAACAGAGTATGTCAGATCTTTCCGAATCACAAAACTCAAGTAGGGCGTTTTACTATCCGTAAAACCAGGACTGAGAAATCTGATGAGGAAAAAACTAGCTAAGAAATTCTTTCCTAGTTAGCCAGTTAGCTCATCCATCTTATAACAAATTTCAACCACACTGACCAATGCTGTAGCATTCACACATAAAACCATGCCAATATAAAGAAGCCGGCAATCAACAGGACATATAAAAAGTTTTTATGCTCGATGTGCTGTGCAATTTTTATGCTGCGAAAGTCAGGCGTTCTGGTAGTAATTGGCATTTTTCGTAAAATTCTGACAGTGGTTACTGTATCGGCAACATCTGTAGCATCATAACACAGCAGAATATATAACATAACATCGCTATCAAATAGAGATATCGTTGAAAACGTCATGTGCATACGTGCATGTGAAGGTTTTTGAAAGTAAGTATATCTTTCCAGATGTCTCCCTATATGCGTAAGTGAGACAGTGTGGAGATGGAGCTGAGCGGGGGGAGAACACTTGAAAACCTGCTTTTGGCTTTTACTTGAAATAGCTGAGATGTAAAAAGCTCTGCCTTAAGTACTTCTTAACATGACTGCAACGGGAATAATTCGTTTTCCTACATTTTCATTGATCTTTACTCAGCATCATCATACATACAGTCAAACGCACACACTAATGCACGCATGCACTCATCCACACACACACACATTTTCGTCTCTCTCAGTTTCTATATATATGTGTGTGTGTGTGTGTGTGTGTGTGTGTGTGTGCATGTGTGTGTTAGCATATATGTAAGAATATATTTCTAAACATACACACACACACACAAAGGGAGAAAAATAGAGAGAGAGTGAACAAGGAAGTCGTACAAATATATTTTTCTTCCTTTTTAAGTGTTTGCCATCTATCTGCAGTCGGCGACCATAAGTACATACATAAAGAGTTGTGTGTGTGTGTGTTTGTGTGTATATATGAATGTCTGCGTGAGTACATACACATTTTGTCTCGCACACACAAACTCACTCTATCCATCTCTCTCTCTCTCCCTCTCCCTCTCCCTCTCTATCTCTCACACACATAGATATTTCCTTCTTTCTATTAATATATATTTACAAGCATCTACTTCTGCAACTACAAAAACAAAAACAACAATAAAAACAACGACGGCAACAATAACCACACCTTACATCACCACAACCACACGACGACGATGACGACGATGACGGTGATGATGATAACGACGACGATGATTAATTTTCATCATCACAATAATCCTTTCCACTAGACACGAGACCCGAAATTTTGGGAGAGGAAGCTAGTCAATTACATCAACCCCAGTGCTCGATATTTATTTTTTCGATTCCGAAACGATGAAAGGCAAAGTCAACTGCGTTGGAATTTGAACTCAGAACGTAAAGACGGACGAAATACCACTAAGCATTTTGTCCCGCGTGAATGGTAATAATTCTTTCAAATTTCGGCATGCCGAAAATCCAATACAAACGGTAGTTCATTGGTGTCGCGTATCCTGCAAATCCATGTATACATCAAAGGAATAATTGATACATTTCGCACTGTATAATTTATTAGTATATAAGAATAAGACAGATATCCATGTGCTTTCATAGCAAGTTATTTAGTATATTTATTCTGAATAAATTGTATTTATAGTAATACCCTGTAGCACCCATTCGTTTTATTCCTTTTTACTTTTTACACACACACAAACAAACGCGCGCACACACACACACACATATACACACACACACACACACACACACACACACACACACACACACACACACACACACACACGCAATATCTGTAAACGTGAATAAAAGGGTCCGGAACGAGTGATTTGTATGACATCCTTTATAGCCTCGTTATTTCACTGACGTTGCTTTGTAAATATGAATATATTGCGCTACATTTTTCTATTGAGTGATATGTATTTCAGATATTTTTGATATTATTCAACAAAGGTGTAACTTTATACCCACGTTTCTAATTTGCAACACACATATTGCATATCATAATATCGTTTATACAAAGCATCACAAAACACATACTGTATTATCAAGGTATCGCTTCAACAAAGCGTCACAACACATATTATATGACCACACATAGTAAATACAATACTGCCTTCCAAATTAGATTTAAAGGTAGCATAAGACAAATGAAGAAATCCAATAAATCATTACATATTTCAGACAATACTAGAAATGTAGTAGGAGATATATGAGCATGATTTTGGCCATGTGCTTAGCTGGGATGGTTCGTCGGTGAAGTATGCTGATTATCATGTGAACTCAGTCGTGTTTAAGCATTAAATAGTTAGAAGAATCACAGTACAGGCATGTTGCTTTTGTTCACTGACCAGTCTATGTATGCCTGTAATTGCTATTGCGAAGACTGAAGAACATGTGATAGGCCAGTAGACAGTCATCAAAAAGCTCGACTCACGATGCACTGTTACAGAAAAGGCGGGTAAAGTTGACTCGGTTGGCGCATGACAGTTATTAATGTACATTCATCACTGATAATGTGCACCATAATACAATGCTTGTGGGTTTAATGTAGTTATTGATATTGCTGTCTAGTTTGTATTTTGGGGCATTCTATGCATGTCTAAAGTGAGTAGAAAAAAGTAACATTTGAGGGTTTCTGAGCATTTAGGAGTAATACAAAGAAACATAATCATAGATATTATACGAAGCAAAGGCGAAGCAAATATTACGTCCATATACAAATATCTGTGCTTATGTATCAGATAAAGTCAAATTTTTACTTTTCATTTCAGCCGCGTGTTTTTTTAACCGAAATAGCCTCGCAGAAAATGCAATTTCGATCAGGAGCAAAAATATTTTATTATTTATTCTTAATAGAAATCAGGATAAGATCCTGTTAATGATAATAATAAGTGGCCAGCATGAGATATCGTACTGAAGATGGAGAATAAGCTATTTTTACTGTTTTAATCCCGAAATTGGACCCAATACACAATTTACTGTGAAGCTTCATTTTGTATTTTTCATTTGCTTGCTCACAACCCGTGTTTTTGTAGAAGTTATAACAGCGGCTTTTTGGCGCCTTTGGCGTCTTCTGTTAGCATGTTGGAGAAGGTTATTTCCTGATCCCTTTAATATAATTATATATATATATATATATATATATATATATATATATATATATATATATATATATATATATATATATATATACTGGAGTAAGCACATAAATGTGAAACAAGGTGGAAAAAAGAGTACTCACATACCAGAGGTAGAGTAATATGCTTTATTTAAAAGCAGCAGAAATATAACAAAAAGATGTTACTCAGAGTTTCACGTTTCTTTTTAAATAAAGTATATACTCGTTTACTCTTTTACTTGTTTCAGTCATTTAACTGCGGCCATGCTGGAGCACCGCCTTTAGTCGAGCAAATCGACCCCGGGGCTTATTCTTTGTAAGCCTAGTACTTATTCTATCGGTCTCTTTTGGACAACCACTAAGTGACGGGGACACAAAAACACCAGCATCGGTTGTCAAGCAATGCCAGGGGGACAAACACAAACACACATATACACACATACATATATATATATATATATATATATATATATATATACGACGGGCTTCTTTCAGTTTCCGTCTACCAAATCCACTCACAAGGCTTTGGTCGGCTCGTGGCTATAGTAGAAGACACTTGCCCAAGGTGCCACGCAGTGGGACTGAACCCGGGACCATGTAGTCGGTAAGCAAGCTACTTACCACACAGCCACTCCTGCGCCTTTATATATATATATATATATATATATATATATATATATATATATATATATATATATATGCATGCATGTATGTATATGCACGTATGTATGTATGTATGCATGTATGTATGTATATGTGCATGTACGTATGTATGTATCTACGTATGTATGTATTGTTAGAGATTCGTGAGTGCCACATGACCAAGCTATGATAATGCAAAGAAACTTGTCAATGAGTTTTCTTGATCTCTTGAGATTTATTGCACAGCGATTTGGTATAAAGGCAAGAGTCTCATAGTCCATAATGGATCAAATACGTTGTTTGTAAAGTTTTGGTCATTTTTATGAGCTAAATTTCGTGTATGTGAATGCTACACATATCTTTGGAAGCGGTTTTACTTTCTTCACTAAATGTTCTATCTATCTTATAGATGTAATATTTATAATAGGATGTTCATTTGTGTCTGGAGATGTATTTGAAGGACGTGATAAGTAGGCATAGTATCATTGCTAAGGATATGAGTATTTTTTGTAGAATTCTGTGAAGTTTGTGCATGAATAAGTTTAAAAGTGTTGTCTGCTTGAACGAAACTTATTGATACACAATTTAATAAATTATTCGTTTTTACTCTGAGGTATTTAAACCTTTCGATTTTCCTACTGCTTTTCTGTCGTCTGATGGAAGAATGGGGTCATGGTTATAGCGTGAGTAGAAGGTTTGGCAACTTTAGATTAATGTGATTTTGGAAGATTAGTTTTTGAAAAAAGTCTAATGAATGCTGCTGGAGTGTGGCTGTAAATAGGTTTTTATTTTGACAAGAAGTGTGTTGTAGCCGTTGTTTAGATTGTTGGTACAGTTAATTAGTGGTTTATTCTGTGTTTATGTAAAAATACAGATATTTGTCGGAATCGTTGAAGCGTAGAACAAAATTGCTTGCCTCATTTGTTGCGGTCCTTTGCATATTGAATTCAAAGCCCGTCGTTGCCAACTTTGCTTTTATCCTTCCAGAATCGATAAAATGAAGCCGAAGTGTTTTTCTGGGGCGATATAATCCACTAGACTTTACCCAGAAAATTACTGCTCCGTTTCTTTTTCTGTATGTATCCAGGAGTACATTAGTTAATTTGTCTTTTGTGTTAAAGATAGTATGAGCGTCGGTGACTTAGTATGGACTTCCTTGTGTATAGTATACAAGTGCGTTAGTATGAACTATTTGGGATGTGTATATTTCTTGTTATTGTTCTAACATCTAACAGGATGTCGTGTGCATATCTATAGCAATGTAGTGTAAGATTTAAAGTCTTTCAGAATGTAGTGCGTGTATTGAAGTCCAACAAAATGTAATGAAATATATCAAAATATAGTGCATGCATTGATATCTATCACGATATAGCGTGTGTGTACTGATGTCTAACAGTATATAGTAAGCGTATTGAAGTCTAGTATCATAACATGTATGTGTTGATGTCTAGCAAGATGCTGTGTGTGTATTAGAATTTATGAGAATACGTAATAGGTTGTCAAGAAAGTTCTTGCGGTTTTTAACCTTTAAATTCAGATGCACATATCTCGGCTCAAACAAAACTTTATTTATCAAAATAAGCACCATCAGAATCAACACACTTTTGCCAACGTGAAACAAGTTCACTTATGCCAGTAGCGTAAAAATTCTACTTTCTGGTGGCGATGAAGTCGTTGAAGGCGTTTTTGGCATCGTCTTGGTTTTTGAAGCATTTCTCACGCAGGACGTTGTCGAAATGTTTGAAAAAGTGGTAGTCGGGAGGTGAGAGAGGTCTGGTGAGTATGGCGGATGAGGAACAGTTTCGTAGCACAATTCGTTCAACTTCCGGGAAAAATGGCCTAATTATTCAAAAAGAAAAATAATAATATGATTAGATAGAGCGAAAAACGGGCTTTAAAATGATACGTAATGTCAAGGTAATTAAATGAAAATTAATTTGAAAATACATAATTTAAAACCAAAATTTAAAATTCCGCAAGAACTTTCTTGACGACCTAATATTCGCAGAAGTGTATTAAGTTCACTCAACTGGCAAAAATGAGTTGTAGCTGTAATTCAAAGGGCCAGCTTTGTCACATTCTGTGTTATGCAGAATCTCTCTGAGAACTACGTTAAGGATATGCGTGTGAGTAGTACTCTTTGATTTGAGGGGAAATTGGTTGCTGTTTCTAGCAAGTGTGTCGGCTACGAGGAACGTCCCGCATTTGAATATAACAGTAGCGATGTTCGTTACCTCGGGGTGCTAGTGTGTGTCAGTAAAGGTTGTGGGAGTGGAGTGTCGTTTGAAAAGCAGTAAATATGATGACAATAACGACGACAACGACAACGAAGACGACGACACGACTACGATGACGACGAGGACACAACGACGACGACACGATGACAACGACGATACGACGATGACGACACGACTACGACTACGACGACACAACTACGACGACGACACGACTACGATGACGATTATGGTGACAGTGACGACGACTATGATAGTGTTGATTAAGTTTTATGTGATGGTTGCAATATTGATGATAGTTTGCGTAGTTTCAGAGGTGTTTGTGGAAGTGCTGCTGGTGAAAGTGTATCTCTGCAGCAGTGGTGCTACTTCACAATAGCTGTCGTTGTTGCACCGTAATTAGGCAAGCTTCAAACGCAAGTTATCAATGTCAAAATTTTGACAGCAATATTTTCTCTGCCATCATTTCCCTTCACCTTTGCGACACCCTCTCCTTCATCTCCTCCGCTTTCTAACTCTTCTACAATCTATTTACCATCACCAAACTTGAATCTTTACTTTTCTTTTTCCTCATCCACCGCCAACAATCTTGCTTTCTTCGTGTCACTCTGCTCCGTCATACTGGATCCAATCTATTTCTAACTAATGTTCACTATCACAACTTCCCACACGGCTCCACTCTTTCTATTGTCTTTATCATCACCTCTCACTATGCTGTTTTACGTCTCTCTCCCCCTCCCCCTCTCACTCTGTCTATCTATCTAGCTATTTATCTATCTATCTATCTCTTCTCACTTTCTCCCGTCTCTTATTTGCGACCCCAGTTTTAGTGTATTTTCCTGCTGATCACTCACTCAGAAACTATCCACACCCTTCTGTTATCATCTATCACTTCACATTCACGAAATTTGCAACACACTTGCACACATATATATACATGTACATATTACATATATAGGTCAGCATATATGCAAACACATAGATATGACCATACACATATTTAAACACGTGCCAATAAGCACGCATACATTCATGCATGCATACAAATATATACATAGGAACATATGCACATAGACATACAGCTAAGTATTCACGTGCAATTTATTTGAAGAAAGTCATTTTCTACACACGCGTACATCTAATCAAACATATGCATGTACAATTAAATATTTATATAAGAATACACAGCATATACTCTTACAAATACATTCCTATTAATATATACACGGAACCAATGCAGAGAGCAAGCAGAAGGGTTAGCAAGCCGGGCAAAATGCTCAGCGGCATTTCGTCCATCTTTACGTTCTGAGTTCAGATTTCACCGAGGCCGAGTATGCCATTCCTCCTTTCAGAGGCGATAAAATGAGTACCAGTAAAACACTGGAGGCGGTGTTATCGACTTAACTCCTACTTCGAAACTACTGGTCTTGTACCAAGATTTGAAACCAGTATATTCACGAAACCTAATGCGCACACAAATTTATGCACGTACGTTCTTTTCGCACTCACATATATATATATATATTTAACTTCATTCGGGAGAAAAGTAACCTCTATACGTAACGTAAAGTATATATGTATGTAATTCACTCACTCTTTCTCTCGTTGTATAATTATCTGTATGTATGTCTATGTACAATGACAGTTGCCTACACGAATACTTACACCAATTTTTTGTTGTTGGTCTCCGTCGCTTACGACGTCGAGGGTTCCAGTTGATCCAATCAACGGAACAACCTGCTCGTGAAATTAACGTGCAAGTGGCTGAGCACTCCACAGACACGTGTACCCTTAACGTAGTTCTCAGGGATATTCACCGTGACACAGTGTGACAAGGCTGGCCCTTTGAAATACAGGTACAACAGAAACAGGAAAAAAGAGTGAGAGAAAGTTGTGGTGAAAGAGTACAGCAGGGTTCGCCACCACCCACTGCCGGAGCCTCGTGGAGCTTTTAGGTGTTTTCACTCAATAAACACTCACAACGCCCGGTCTGGGAATCGAAACCGCGATCCTACGACCGCGAGTCCGCTGCTCTAACCACTGGGCCATTGCGCCTCCACTGCACCAATTTACCGTCCCCATAATCAGCACCATCATTATCATTAACATACATAACTTATAATTGCAAATAATTCTACATATATGGATATACAGCACATCAAATTCATCAGTGCTACCATTCCCTTCCTCATGGTTGTTATTACTATTCTTGTCATCATCATCGAAGTTCGTATTCCCATTCTTCTCAGTTCTGTAACGAGAATACTAGCTGCAGATCGACATTGCCTGATGAGGTTTTAACCTCATACTAATAATTTCAAAGGGTAATTTTAGATCTAACTTTATTAATGTCTGCGTTTATAAACATTCACACACAAGCATGAACACACACACACACACACACACACACACATACACACACACACACACACACACACACACACACACACACACACGCTCACATATATGTAGTTGTATGATTAAAAGTTTGCTTTCCAACCATATGGATTTGGTTTCAGTTCCAATGCATGTCACCTTGGGGCACCATGTGAATTTGATGGACGGAAACAGAAAGGAACTCGTCGTATATATATATGTATATATAGACGGTTTAGATATAGATTCAAGGCTTGAATATGGTACTTATGCGAAGGCACCCGAATTTCACATCCCAAAAGGATAGGCACCCGAATTTCACATCCCAAAAGGATCTGATAGACCCTGCTATGTCAAGATGGACTTATATATTCTTCCTCTGCTCTCTCCCACTTGGTTTTAATATGTTGCCACATTTGTAATATGTCTTTTTTCTACATTTTTTCGTGCAGCTGAAGATTGCTCTTCATATTGCATTTAAGGTAATGCTCACATTACTTAAATAAATTGAAGTAGCATGAAACGTGCGTACTGCAATCACTTTTGAAATCCGTGTTGCTTATTATTTGATATATGTATATATATATATATATATATATATATATATATATATATATATATATACATCTGTAATATAATATGTGACAATTATTCGGTGGCCATAAAACTCCGAGTTTTGGATGTCGAGGCGGAAACCTGCACCGGCATCTCTTCAGTTATCGAGGCAATTAAAATATGCTATGAAAATGACCGTTAAATAAGGGGGAAAACCGAAGAGGAGGAAGTAAAAATTAAGGAGTAAGAAAGCTCATAGCAATCGCGTATGAGCGCATGTACATACATACATACACATGCGCACATGCACACCCACGTATATGTGCTTATTTGCATATGCTCACTCAGACTCGCATGAAACACACACATGCGCACCCACACATACGCCAAATGGATGCACATATATATGCAACCATGCATGTACACGTATACAAAACCACGCAGATATATCTCTATAAATATGTGAAAATATGTAAAAAAATATATATAAGGAATATATATAAAAAGTATAGAGAGATAAAAAGCTTGTACACGTGGCCACAATATAAAAAGTAAGTTCTATCCGTGATCGTGGTGGGGGGACCAAAAACGTAACAAATATTTAGCCACATGTGGACAAGATCCAATATGTTCAGTTCTTGAATTTAGACATGTAGCAGGGTCTAAGCTGCTTTTCCTGATGAGCCATCTTTCCATATCACAAAGATCGCACTATCCACTGCCGTTGGTGTAAGGCTTACACTTGGCAAATATCTTCGAATGGATGTTGTAATTGCCACCTTTATCTTTTAAGGACTTTATGTGACTGGATAATTTGGTCGTTTTCCTTTTATCCCAGTGCCTGAAGCTCAAGGTGTGATTGTTGACCCTGGCCTTGAAATTCCCCTCTGTAAGGCCCACATATTATTTTGTTGAAACTGTGCTCTTAGTGGATCTAGAGTCTACGGTGGCTTCGTAAATGATGGTCTCGTACATGCAAGCTCCATTTAGCGGGCACAAATTTTTATCCCTGCATGAACAGCTGGTTTCATTTTGTAGTTTTTGTGTGTTGTGTTCGATTATATTTTTAAAATTAGTAGTTGAGCTAAAACTGATTTTTACGTTATGTCTATAGAAGAGCTTTCTGTATCTATGGTTGACTGGAAAATGTCTCTCTATCAGTGCTAAGAAATACTTACCAATATTAAAGGTAACTTCGGGGGAGTAGGGGTGTGTGAGCCAGATGATTTTCCTATTCCTATGTTTCCTTTTCTTTATTATTGGACTGGTGACGGGTGTATAGGTAATTTCCTCGCTAAAACCATTAACTTTTAAAACTTTTTTCTACTAGGGCAAGTAATAATAATAATAATAATCCTACGATGGAATTTATAAATATTTTAATGCATCGCTACGCGCGTTTCCATAAATCACTTGCCTCTTGCGATCACAGTCCGTATTCTTGGGATGATTATAATGTAGTCCGTAGTATCCGAGTGTATCAGGTAGATCATCTTCCTGAATTCATTTCTTCAAGCAATTAAATATAAATAGATACTTAACTGAGGTTGTTTCCCTTTTGAACAATGTGAACTGCGTCCATGCTGGAGCATTACCTTGAAGTATATTTCAGTTGAATGATCCTCATATTTATATTCTTCGTAAGCATGGTACTTATTTTATTTGTCTCTCCAGCCGAGTAACGGTTTTTTTGTTATATTTCTGCTGCTTTTAAATAAAGTATATATATATATATATATATATATATATATATATATATATATATATATATATATATGTAAATAAGTAACAAGGATATCCAGGTATCAATGCATTACGGTTGTTTCGAGCGACTCCATTTAATCGATCACTGAAAACATTACTTCAATTTGAAAGAAACCGCTGCCTTCAGACGCAGATGACCATATAGATCTCCAACATAAAGGATAAACCATTTTTAACAAATTTATATCAGTACTAGAGACCAAAATAATTACATTGCTTCCTTATTTTCTTTCAAGTCGCTGCCATGTTTTCATTGATCAATTAAATGG
The DNA here is from genome assembly GCF_046866305.1 of Octopus bimaculoides. NCBI lineage: Eukaryota > Metazoa > Mollusca > Cephalopoda > Octopoda > Octopodidae > Octopus > Octopus bimaculoides. Next base: position 118,494,226 of record NC_142928.1, on the reverse strand, counting down.
AACCGCCCGAAACGGGCCGTAATGATTGATACCTGGACATCTTTGTTATTTATTTACATAACTTTGAGCTGCGCGGACTATACTTAACTTGCTAGCTGCCTCAATTTAAGTACCTAATTCAACTGAATCTTAATTATATATTATATGTACACACACACACACACACACACACACACACGCACACATACTTACACGTATACATGCGCACATACATACATACATACATACATACATACATACATACATACATACTAGGATCTTCAACTGCTAGAAATATCAATATAAGTAATAATTGCCACAAAGTACCTGGTGAACAAGAGATACAGTGACGCTCTTGTAAGCTCAAGGTGCAGCCGCATGTGTAGCCTATATCATGTTTGTGTGGAAGATATCAGGCATGTAATTAGCAGCTGTCCTAAAATGTCGTCAAGATACTACCTCCCTATGTCGCTAAAACAATTTACAATGCCATCCGCAAAAAAGACTGTCCTGAAATATACTTAGAAAATCCTTCTGTTATGGAATACATTCATAAACACCAACTCAAAGAATACCGGTGGAATATTCTCATCAAAACTTCTGTCAAATGTAAACATAACAGGCCTGATGTTGTTTGGGACAGATGGGCAAAGGTATACACCATCATAGAGGTTAGCTGCCCTGCAGATATAAATATCTCTTTCGAAAATCAAAGAAAAAGAGGATATCTATGGACAGCTGCTTTGAAACATCCAGCTTCTCTATCCAGACTATAAATTCATATTCATACCAATAATAAATGGAGCACTAGATTTTGTTAGTAAATGCTGGGATTTTCAATAAGAGAAATCGACCGGCTAATTAGTACATTACACGCCCAGTCCGTGAGTGGAACAGTAAAAATATGCAAGACTTTTCTTAAGTTCCAAATGTGAATTTGTCTGTGTTAACTACACCCCAAAGATGGAGCCTTGTATGTTTATTGGAAACCGGCTATCTCCTCAGCGGAAGATTTATAATAATTAAAAAATAGAAGACACATACATACATACATACATACATACATACATACATATGCATACCCTCATATTTACATGTACATATAAAGAGATAGCTTGCTAGCTAGCTAGCTAGCTAGCTAGATAGATAGATAGGTGAAGTCGGAGAAAGTTACACGCTCTCATGAGAGTGTTGCGTGCAATAATTGTCGTGTTTGTAGTTATTGTAAGGTCGATGCCGCCTTTGTTTCTTTTCTTTTATTTTTCGTTTTGTTTTTTGTTGATATCTGTCTTAAAAACGTCACACGATCACAGCAGAAGGAGTGTCAAACGTAGGGACAAATGCGGGATGCAGTGGAGCAGCTTGGATCTCATTGCAACTCTAAACGTATATTTGTCATTGTATGCTGATGTTTCAGATCATGTTCTGTTGATGATATTCAAATCCACATCATCCTCGTAGTTGTCATCACCATCGTCATCGTTGTCATCATCATCGTCATCATTGTCATCATTTTCGTCGCCATCAGCAGCATCAGCAACAGCAAATCTTGATGGCTCTAGTATTTTTACTGACACTACACATTTACTATAATAATCCTTTCTACTATAGGCTCAACGCCTGAAGTTTTGGGGTAGAAAGCAAGTCATTTACATCGACCCCAGTCTTCAGCTGATTCTTATTTCATCGACCTGGCAGGAGGAAACGCAAAGTCGACCTTAGCGGAATTTGTGCTCAGAGGTAAAAATGAATGCTGCTAAGCATTTTGTCCGGTGTGCTAACCATTCTGCCAGCTCACCGCCTTAACAAACATTTACTCTTATGAAAGCAATTGTCAACAACTATATCAGAATGATAACTTCTGTCACCACCACAAGCGTAACGTGATATTCGTAACACCATCTTAACACTATAACCATGAGTGATTTAACCACGGGTACACCACCGCCTCCACCAGTACGACCAACACCACCAAACAAATCACAAGATCACCGACCACACCACACCACACCACACCACACCACTGTCATCTGTTTTATCAGTGCAACTCGCCCACCGTTTTTTGTTTCTTTCTTAAGCTCATTTATTGGAAATCACTGTTTCGAAGTATCAAAAACTCCCACCCACCCTGGCTTTTATTTTAGCTTACTGCACTACTTTCAATCTCAGCACCAGATCCCCACCTCAACCAACCTCATACCACTTTACCCTTTTCCCGAGTCTCATCAACAACATCAAATGGAGGCTGTCAACATCTACTTGTCAACCATAACTGATGTGTAACGTACAAATGTCCAGAAACACGCGTACACACGCCTACGCATACATACAGACACAAAGAGACATATAAGCAGAGAGACACGCAGGCAAATATAGTATATACATCTACACACAAAATCTATTCTGTCTTTGCACAACCACATTTGTGTTACACCTGCGTTTCAAGATATTGTCTCTTCTTCGATATTTATATTTTTTTAATTTATTTCCATAATAATTTCCACGTCCTTTTGAAAACAATTGAAGTGAGACGGGTTATTTTGAATGAAACGTTGAAGGAGTGAGAGGTTGTCTAAAAGACAATTGGAAAAAGAAAAGAAAAAGAAAAAGAAAGCATTGACTGGTATCAGGTGGCATTAGACAGAAGTGGATATAAAGAACAAAAGAACGGAGGAGATAGCGCAGTAGAAGAAAATGGTAAGGGAAGTAAATTATTGGAGATGATGGAGGGTAAAGATAGGTGAGTCAATGAGAAACATATATAACTATATGATGATCTTGACGACAAAGACGACGATATCGATGTTGATGAAGATGATGATGAGTCTGATACACTCTTGGTGCGATGATATATTGCAAAGTAAAGTAACATAGTTACATTGCTGGGAGCATACAAGTGGTTACCCGACGTGCAAAGAATAGAAGCCAAGTCATTCTTAAATCATCTTCACTATCGTATAAGATTATATATTGCATAACATAAATCTAGGTACGAATTCAGTTTCTTAATAAATAAATTAATTAATAGATAAATGAAAAAGAAGATGATAAATGGTCATTGATCATGGTTCTGCGCAGGGTGAGCTAAGATGGTGTTTAGCAACAACAACAACAACGACGACACATTATAAAGCTCAAATATTACTATTCATAACAACTATAACTCACACACAGACACAGACACACATACATATCTATCTATCTATCTATCTATCTATCTATCTATCTATCTATCTATCTATCTATCTTCAGCTTGGGTTTCAGGAGGCCGCAGCTGTTTAACGACTTCCCAAACTACCTCAGAGATTTGCGAGATGTAGATGTAGTGACATTAAAAAAAGATGTGGTCAAATTTCCATCTGAAATCCCAAATGAACACACATCGCAGTAGGAGGCAAAAGGAAGAGCGGCTTCATCCAACTTGCTTCTTCATAAAAAACAGGATAGAAAGGTGACCCAAACACACTTTAAGGCGGTGCTGCAGTATAGCCCGAGCCTTGGGTTGAAACCAGTAAGAGATGAAAGATTATATATATATATACATATATATATATATATATATATATATATATATATATATATATATATATATATATATATATATATAAATAAATAAATATATATATATATATATATATATATATATATATATATATATATATATATATATATATATATATATGTATATATATATATATATATATATATATATGGGAGAATGTACGAAAAAACAACAACAGACGAGGACAGGTGGTGTAAATAAAAAAGGATGTATTAGTATGACGCTCGGGAATACGGAAAGTCTTTGACGTTTCGAGCTACGCTCTTCAACAGAAAGAATACGGAGACAAGGAGAAAAACACGGAGAAAAAAATTGAATAGTGTTCAGTCAACGGTCAATCATATATATATATATATATATATATATATATATATATATATATATATATATATATATATATATATATATATATATATATATATATGTGTGTGTGTGTGTGTGTGTGTGTAGAAGGTTGAAAAGGAACACACGAGTTGATATATATGGAAAAAAAGTCAAGGTAGAAAATGCTAAAATAATTTTATAAAAAACATTTCAGTACCGGTTTCAGTCATTGAGACTTTTTGAAATGTAACTATGGAAAACAATTAAATTTTGGAAAAATCAAAAGAAATGTTTTTTAAAAGAATATTTGTATAATATTCAAATACAAGAGGCATTTTCCTTGTTTCTGCCTGTCTCTGTCTCTCTTGTTTACTCTTGTGGGTAATATATATATATATATATATATGTATATATATATATATATATATATATATATATATATATATATATATATATATATATATATATATATATATATACAAGAATAAGGGCAGAGAATCGTCAATTAATAATAGAATTTATAATTAACAATTTTGCCAAGTAGTTCAGTATGAAAAAAACCTTTATCGGTAAAACTATTTATCATTATAAATATACAGGGATTAACAATTGAGTTGCTTCTCCAACATACTGAAAAATTAGAAATAGCAGTCAAAGAACTACTGATTCCAAACTACAAATTTTTCTCTAAAGTGGATGGCGATATTTATGGCACACATAGAACAAAAAACCGGAGGGAAAAGCGTAAACAAACCAAGCCTTTAGATAATTGGATACGAATCGTTTCATGGTTAAGTGAATGGAAATTTCACTATTCCAATCTTCAGCCCAAATATTCTGATAAATTTGAAAGTGTCTCTAAAAAAATTCACGGTAATTTTTGGCCATGCGACACCAAAAATCAACGATAAGAAAGGCACTTACGAATTCATCAGCTAGCGAGTTCAGGCACCTCACCTCAAAGAAATCTATTCCATGTGCGTCACAAATAGTCCCGTATGAAAAAAAGTCCCGTGTGGAAGGGATTACGGTTTAGCCATCTAACTTAGAGATATCGCTAGCCGATGAATTCGTAAGTGCCTTTCTTATCGTTGATTTTTGGTGTCGCATGGCCAAAAATTACCGTGATTTTTTTTAGAGACACTTTCAAATTTATCAGAATATTTGGGCTGAAGATTGGAATAGTGAAATTTCCATTCACTTAACCATGAAACGATTCGTATCCAATTAACTAAAGGCTTGGTTTGTTTACGCTTTTCGCTCCGGTTTTTTGTTCTATGTGTGCCATAAATATCGCCATCCACTTTAGAGAAAAATTTGTAGTTTGGAATCAGTAGTTCTTTGACTGCTATTTCTAAATTTTCAGTATGTTGGAGAAGCAACTCAATTGCTAATCCCTGTATATTTATAATGATAAATAGTTTTACCGATAAAGGTTTTTTTCATACTGAACTACTTGGCAAAATTGTTAATTATTAATTCTATTATTAATTGACGATTCTCTGCCCTTATTCTTGTATATTTTATATTTGATATCTCTAAGTTAGATGGCTAAACCGTAATCCCTTCCACACGGGACTTTTTTTCATACGGGACTATTTGTGACGCACATGGAATAGATTTCTTTGAGGTGAGGTGCCTGAACTCGCTAGCCGATGAATTCGTAAGTGCCTTTCTTATCGTTGATTTTTGGTGTCGCATGGCCAAAAATTACCGTGAATTTTTTTAGAGACACTTTCAAATTTATCAGAATATTTGGGCTGAAGATTGGAATAGTGAAATTTCCATTCACTTAACCATGAAACGATTCGTATCCAATTAACTAAAGGCTTGGTTTGTTTACGCTTTTCCCTCCGGTTTTTTGTTCTATGTGTGCCATAAATATCGCCATCCACTTTAGAGAAAAATTTGTAGTTTGGAATCAGTAGTTCTTTGACTGCTATTTCTAAATTTTCAGTATGTTGGAGAAGCAACTCAATTGCTAATCCCTGTATATTTATAATATATATATATATATATATATATATATATATATATATATATATAAAAGATACGATTTCACGTTAGGAATCTTGCAAAACAAATTCATTAACGTATATATATATATATATATATATATATATATATATATATATGTATATATATATATATATATATATATACGTTTATGAATTTGTTTTTCAAGATTTCTAATGTGAAATCGTGTTGAAACAGATATTGTTATATTTCTGGATGGTCATCTTTTTTTCTTGCCAAATAAACACACGCTCTATATATTCGTAGACCACTTGTTTATTATTGTTCTTATTTTATCTTATATCAGTTTTCTGTAAATCTTTCGTCACTCATCTATGACCTCTTTAGCGAGTCCTCCATCCATGTGCCCTGACGAAAGATTTCCAGAAGATGGAGATAAGATAAAATGAGAACAATAATAAACGAGTGAAGAACGAATATATAGTGCATGTGTTTATTTGGCAAGAAAAAAATGACCGTGCCGAAATATAACAACGTATATGTAAGTATGTGTGTGTGTGTGCAGAGAAAGAAAAATCTTGGATATTCTTTTTTACTCTGGGCACAAGGCCCGAAATTTTTGGGAAGGGGGCCAGTCGATTAGATCGACACAAGTACGCAGCTGGTACTTAATTTGTCGATCCCGAAAGGACGAAAGGCAAAGTCGACCTTGACGGAATTTGAACTTAGAACGTAAAGACAGACGAAATACCAATTTCTTTATTGCCCACAGGGGGGCCAAACACAGAAATGGACAAGACAACTGATTAGGATCAGTAATACGCTATGATTTTACATAAAATATGAATATAAAAATTATATAAAATATAAAAAATCGAATGAAATTAACAAAACAGAGACAGCACAAATGTAGCGATGATCAGACCACGCTCCGACTCCACAAGCCCCATCTATCGCTGGTATCCTTTTTTGTTCTTCTTTCATAGCCTATTCACACGGTTCCTTGCACGCACAACACTCGTGCAACATGCTTCCATCTCTTTTTGAACACCTCTTCTCCAGCCACACCTTCCTTTTCAAATGAAAAGTAAAAAATGATCGTAAATCGTGGCCGGAGATAAAGTTGCCTGTCTTAATCCCTTTTATCCTAGTCTTCCATACAGCCTCTTTCGCTATTGCTACAACCGTGAGAAAACAATTCTTATCTTCGTGTGTTAAAAATTCCGGTGGGTCAATTTTTATAATTGACTCAGTCGACAGCCGTACTCTTCCTTTGCCGGACAACAGGTGTTCAGCATAAACCTACATTTCAGATATCTTCGGACACTGGACAATAGCGTGAGGGACGGTTTCCCTGCCTCCCCGCATCTTGGATAGGTCGGAAACTGACGCTTACCATGTCTTGCGAGCTTATCCCAAACGGGCAAGGCACCTCTAACATTGCCAGGTCAAGGACTTTTGGAAATTGTCCTTGTTCAAAGTATTTCCTTTTTGTCAGTCTTTGATCAGACCGGACTATAGAAGACGCCCATATTGAAACTTTAAAACCATAACACTGCTTAAACAAGGATATTGCAGTAGTCTTGGCTGTTTTACAATATTTTTTCATTGGTTCGTAACTGGCAGGTAGGTTTACGTTACGGCTATCATTATTGTGGCTGTTAACTCTTCCCATGACTCCAGTTCAAGAATCCATACTGAACTGTGAATAAAGTAAAAGTTTACAGTTATTTTAACCTACAATACTAAGAAAAAGTGTATATTTTCTACTCCGGGGTAAACGAGTTGGATGCACAAATACGTCTTAGGTTTCACCAAATGAAACATTAAAAAGTGTTTCTTTTTACTTGAAAAAAAGTAAGTAATAAAAGAAAAAAACAAATACTAGGAGAGGGAAATGAATATGTCCGCTCCAACAAAGACACCTGCAACAATTAATATAATATTGTTTCTGATTTAGTCGCAAAGTAAGCATTTTCAATGGCGAAGATTAACTGACTACACTTGATCACCCACCACCACTACCACTACCACTGGCTGACACTTTATTTCATCGATTATAAGAGGATAAAAAGCCAAGTTGACCTCTGTACAATTTGACCTCGGAACATAAAAAGAGGGGGAAAATCACTGCAACAGAATTTTGAAAACACTCCTAACAGTTCAGCCAAACCTCTACCCAAATTATGATAATTTTAATAACATATGTAATGGCGGCAGCTTCGGAGAGACATTTGTATCGGCTCTCCGATGTCTAGTTTTAAATACTGCTGCCGCACACTTTAAAAAGGGAGGCAACGAGCTAACAAAATCGTTACCGCACCAGGCAAAATGCTTAGTGGCATTTCGTCCGTTTTTACGTTCTGAGTTCACATTCCACTAAGTTTGACTTTAACTATCAATCTTCCGGGGTCAATAAAATAAGTAACAGTTGAGTACTGGGGGTCGATGTAATCGACTTACACCTTCCCTCAAACTTGCTGGCCTTGTGCCAAAATTTGAAAATAATAACATATGTAGAGACAAACACTTTCAGAAAGTATAATGCAAAAGTCTACAATAGATTTTCAATATGTCAAGAAATATGTTGATTGTTCTACAACTTTGTTTTCTATATTTTATGTATATTTCGATACTTCCGCACTTAATGTCAACTAGGAGCAAACTATTACCCAACCACCACCAACAACAAAAACTAAAGCTTTTGTAAATTAGACTGGTCAGACGTCTTTATGAAGTGTAACACTTATTGATAGAGACATTACGAAAAAATACGTAGCATTCGATGAAATAAACATTGAATTCGATATACTGAGACAGTTCCCAGAAAACCAGGCCTCACACATTTTACTAAAACCCATAAAAGTATACGCATTGATAGAATCAATAATTCTTTCGAAACCAAACACTCCCACACAATTAGCAGATCGCATTTTGCCCAGCCATACGTGCTGATACTATTTTTAATGCAAAGGATATATATATATATATATATATATATATATATATATATATATATATATATATATATATATATATATATATATATACATATATATATATATATGTATATATGTATATATGTATATGTATATATATATATATATATATATATATATATATATATATATATATATATATATATATATATATATATATATATATATATATATATATATACATATATATATATATATATATATATATATATATATATATACATATATGTATATCTAAATATACATATACACGCATATATATATATATATATATATATATATATATATATATATATATATATATATATATATATATATATATATAGACATATATATATATATATATATATATATATATATATATATATATATATATATATATATATACTTTATTAAAAAGCAGCAAAAATGTCACAATAACTGTTACTCAGAGTTTCACGTTCTTGTTCGTTAGACAGTTTTGTTGAGAAACTTGTATACTTTCCTTTCTAAACAAAAGTGTCCGACGAACGGGAACCTGAAACTCTGAGTAACAGTTTTTGTGATCTTTTTGTTGCTTTTTAATAAAACATACTACTCTACCTCTGGTATTCGAGTACTATTTTTTCCGGAATCTTGCTCGTTTGCTTGCAATGTTACCCATCCAAACTGGTGTATAATGGGAAAATAATATGAATTAAATTAATTTTGGGATTTGGCTTGGGAATTCGCGTGTTGAAGCACATTATATTGTATCTGGGGAGAGTCATTCTCTTTTAGTGCCTTATTATTTAACACACTCACTGGTTCAATTTCCACTCATTTACTTATGATGTCTCTCTTGTCTGAATGAATGAACGTCTAAAGTTAAATTTGGTTTGGCATTTCTTTCTGTTTGCATTTTTAACAGGTAAAATGTTTTCAGATGTTCAGTTAAAATTTCACCAATATGGATTACCTTGATAATTTTATGTTGACAAGGAAGGAGGTTATGTTTTAATCGGCGTTGGTTTGTTCGTCTGTCCGCCTGTGTGCAAAATAACTTTAAAAATTGTGAACGGTACTTGATGAAACTTGCGGGAAAATATGGTAATGAAACAAAGAATAGATGATGAAATTTTGGTTGTGATCCGGGAATTTTTATGGATTCTTGAAGGATTTTTCATTTGCTATATTTACTTTACATGAAGTATTACGTTCTTTGATTATCTCCCTTGAAAACACGTTCATCGTTTCAACGAAACCCATGGTGGCGCTGCTGTTTCCAAAGTTTATTTTCGTTTCTCTATTAGTAATTTTACTCGCGTTGTGTGTGTATCACTCAAGTTTTAGGTAATTGTTGTTTCTTTTTAGTTGTATGGTGAAACTAGCTTGCTGTTGTCATTGATGTATCATAACTACTTCAGATGATTCCTGTTTTTAAAGGGTTTCTTTTTTAAAATGATATGGCTGTGTTATTTTTTTAAACCCCGCCAAGGAGGTTAAGTTTTTGCCGGCGTTGGTTTGGGAAATTGGGCTATATATATATATATATATATATATATATATATATATATATATATATATATATATATATACATATATATATATGTATGTATATATGTATGTATATTTATTTATTTATTTATTTATTTATTTATGTGTTTCAGCCAAGTGGCTGCGGTCATGCTGGTGCACCACCGTGATTTTCACGTTCCTTGCATGGCTCTTCTCCCCCACCTGACATGGTCCAATCAAGAGTTTTGATGGCACATCTGATGTATAAGAGAATTTGACATAGCTGCCCTAAACTGCGTCTCATTACGAGCCATTGGTTCGTCTGGTATCGTGGAGAGGAAAGTGTCAAGTTTTGTCTTGAAGACCTCCGCATCCATGTCTTGCATGTCTCTCAAATGTTTTGGCAGGGCATTGAAGAGCCGAGGTCCTCTGAAACCGAGGCTGCTGCAGTATCTCGTTCTTATGTGAGATGCAGTGGACGGTACCTTTGGCACCATGCAGTGGCGACCCGTGCGGGCATTCCTGTAGTACTTGATGCCAAAGTTTGGCACCAGTCCTTCCAGTATTTTCCATATGTATATTATTACATATCTCTCCCGCCTGCGCTCCAGGGAGTAGAGACCTAGTGCCTTCAGTCGCTCCCTGTAGTTCATCTGTTGGACTGTGGAGATCTTTTTTGTATAGTGCCGCTGAATTGCCTCGAGTTCTGCTGTCCGCTTAACACTGTGTGGTGACCACAACTGAGAGCAATAGTCTAGGCGGCTCAGAACAAATGTCTTCCACAGAGTCAACATGACTTTTTGATCCCTTGTACGGAATGTCCTCAGTATCCACCCTGCCAGTTGTCTGCACTTTGCTGTCAACTTGACAATCTGCATGTGAAATGATGCATCACTACACATGTTGATGCCCAGATCTCTTACTGTTTGTGGTTCTGGGATTGCAGTACCTCCAGGCCCTGTCTATGCCAGTTGGGAGGTGCTTGTGGTCTTGTAGCGCAGTACTTGAAATTTTTTTGCATTGAACTGCATATTATTTTGCTCTGCCCACTCATATATTGCATTTAGATCATTCTGCAGGCTTACAATATCATCAGGATTCTTTATTGTCTAAGATATATTTGTGTCATCAGCATAGCTAGTGACAGTGGCTCTCCGAGTGACCGTGGGCATGTCCAGAAGGGCCACTATGAACAGTAGTGGCCCCAGAACAGTTCCTTGTGGAACACCGCTCAATATTTGTGTTTCCCTAGATAGTTCTCCATTGGCTGCAACTGTCTGACTTCTACCATTCAGGAAGTCATGCAGCCACTCTCCTAATTTACCAGCTATGCCAAGGTTTCGCAGCTTGTGACATATCAAGCCATGATCAACTTTGTCAAAGGCTTTTGCAAAGTCAAGATATATCACATCAACATTTGAATGGTCAAGTAGCTGCTTCAGGACCCAGTCATAATGCTGCAAGAGCTGCGTGAGGCAGCTTCTACCTGGACGGAAACCATGCTGGGTATCATTCAGCAAGTCATTTTCTTCTAGGAACGCAATCAATCTCCTTCTGACAATTCGTTCCATGACTTTGCTAATATGTGAAGTCAGAGAGATGGGCCTGTAGTTCCCAGCCTCTGCTCTGCTTCCACCTTTATGGATAGGACATATGGTGCCTTCCTTCAGCTTTTTGGGAAGTTTACCATTTGCAAGGAAACTCTGGAAGAGTATCCGGAGTGGTCCTGCTAGTTCTTGTTTACACGACTTTAAGAGGACAGCCGGGAAACCATCGGGGCCAGTTGCCGAATTTGAGCTCATTTCATTTATGGCAGCTATCACATCTTCCTCTTCAATGTCGATGTAGGTAATGAATGCAGTCTTTTTCTGCTGAGTGCTATTGTCAAAGAAATCAGCTGGGTTCTTTATCTGCATGTGACTCAGAGGAGAAGTGAAGACACTCTTGAATTGTGTACTGAGCACTTATCTTATCCATGTGGGATCTGCAGTCAGTGAGCCATTAGGCAGGAATAGGGGTCATATCTTATACTGTACCGTAGCAGTCTCCTTTGCAAATCTATAGAAATCCTTGGGGTTTGTTTTAATGCTTTCTACTGCTCTCTTCTCCTTCTCTGCTCTCTCCTTTTCATGGGAGAGTTTAATTTTGTTTTCTATTTCTAATAGTGTTAGTTTTAATTTAGCCCTTTTCCTATCCTCCAGTTCTCTATTTAACTGGTTTGAGACCTTTGTTCTGTGTCTCATAAGGATTTTCCTGTCTCTAGGAATTCTATTGGCATGTTTGCTGGTCTTTCTATATGGCACGTATTTGGTGCATATGTCTTGTATCGTTGACATAAAATGACTTAGTTTGAGGTCATTGTCTTGTATAGAAAGGCTGTCATGCCAATTTTGATTTCGAATCTCTCTGCGAATTGACTTCCAGTCCGCCCTGTGGAAATTCAGGTTGGCTATTGCTTGAGTTCTCCTGGTGGGGTGGGTGTCAGTGGGTTGTCTAGGACCATACATAGTTAATTCTATAATGTTATGATCTGAGAGAGATGTGGGCGTTATTTTCACATTATGGATTAGACTCACATTGTTTGTGAAGCAGAGATCTAAAATATTGCTTCCCCTGGTTGGTTGGAGTATCACTTGTTCCATGAACAGCATGTTGGATAGTTCTAGCAATGATTTTGCCTGGCTTTGTTCATGCAGTGACATCCCAGAGAGGATGTGATCTTCAGACCATTTAACATTTGGGAAGTTAAAGTCGCCTAGGAAAAGTATATTGATGTGTTGGTCCAGATTTGTCAGGACCTCTTCTATGCGTCTGAGGCGGTCCTCAAATTTACCTTCCTGCTTTGCGGTATTTGGTGGACGGTATGTTGAGCATACAACTACATCAATTTGTTTTATGTGTACTATTAAAGTATCACATACAGAGTTTGAGTGTAATAGTAGTTGTAGGAGTGTGACATTTTCTCGGATGTACATTGCAACTCCCCCATGACTTCTATCCCTTCTGTCTGTTCGGAGTACGGCATACTCTGGTATATTTATCTCCGCATCTGCTATATTAGGTGTTAGATGCGTTTCGGTAAGCACCATGCATATTGCTTGATTGCATGTTACTAGGTCTTTCAAGTATAGGAACTTGTCTTTGCCGCCTGTTCGTAATAGGCCCCGGATATTCAGTAGGAATATGGGTGTGATATCTGTGCAGGGGTTCCTGGTGTTAGCGGTGGCCATCCTTGATCCATCATCTGTGGTGGTCTTGGACAATGGTTCGTGTGGCGTTGACTCTGTACCCTCTGCATCCACGTTAACTGTTGTACCATTTTCTGGGCCACGCTTAAAAAGCTTGCTGCTCAGCTACTGCAGTTCGTACAGCCTCTGCATACAGCCTTTTTTTGGGAGCAGAAGGAATATACGGACTTCTCTCTTTGTGAGTCCTGTTGGTATTCGGTGGATTATGTGTACGTAGATTTAAGCTTTCTGGTCTCCCTTTTCTGCGCTTCTGCTTATTTTGTTGTAAGTGGTTATCTACTTTGTTTAGCTGGTGGTGTTTAGGATGGGCAAATTTGTAGTTTCGTCCCTTTTCCCCGTGCCAGCAGGTACCATTTAGGTAGAATTGACAGATCTGTTTCTTTTTCTTTTTCTCTGTGTGACGTGTTTGGGCTTGAAGCCTGTTTGTGTTTACCGTCTTCTTGTCTGTTCTCCTGTCTTTGTCGTTTATGGTGCAGCGTTGGCTGTATTCACCATGGTCATTGCATCCCTCATCAGTGGCTACAGCACTGGTGGCATCTGCCTTGTCTTGGTGATCCGTTTGGTCCTCCTGAGCCTGAGCACAGTGTGCAGGGTCTTCACTGTCCATTTTTGTGTCCGTGTCTCTCATAATGCCTTCTAGGAGGTCAAGATGCGGTTTCACGAGCTCGTAGGAGCGAATGAGCTCCAGTTTCTTTCGATCAATTTGAGCCATTGACCTGTGGAAATTGTACCTATCCAGGCTTTCGGCTATTAGATCATTTGCTGGTGATCCTTTGGCCAGGTTCCATGCGTGTACAAGAAGGCGAACTTCCTCCAGCTGCCAGTTTCGGCGCATCTTCATCTTCCTGTTGGCCTCAACTTGGCGCTGTACAAAGTCTCGTCCTCTGGTATCCATGGTGCACGATATTTGAGAGAGAGAGGTTATCTTAAAGTATATAGAAATAGCACTAGAAAGAAAGAAGAGTATAAAGAGGGGAGGGAGAAGGGAGAATACGAAGTAGAGCGAGTAGAGAGTGCGTACAGAGTACGAGATAGATAGATAGATAGATAGAGAGAGAGAGAGTGAGAGAGAGAGGATGTGATAGGAATAGAGATGTATGAGAGAGAGAGAGAGAAGATAACTCAAGAGAGAAACAAACAAAACGAGGCAAGACAAAATGAAAATGAAAAGAATAATGAAAATATACACACACATATATATATATATATATATATATATATATATATATATATATATATATATATATATATATATATATATATATATATATATATATATATATATATATATATACGTATATATATATATATATATATATGTATGTATGTATATATGAGGGAGAGAAGATAACTCAAGAGAGAGAAACAAACAAGACAAAATGAAAATGAGTAGAAAAACGAAAAATGAAAAACGAGAATTATATATATCACGGAAAACACAGAGAGAGGGTGAGAAATAGAGAAACTAAGAGAGAAAAAGTGAGGGAGAGAAGATGGGATAAGAATAGAATAGAGTTTTTGATTAAGAGTGTTAAAACGAGGTGACTATAAGGGAAATTGAGTGAAAACTTTTAATACTTTAAATAAACTAAGAAGAACGATTTTATCGTAAATAAATTTTATCGTAAATAAACAAAAACTATTCTGTGAGAGAAATTACAGTATGTTAACAAACAAGTGTGAAATAGATTATTTTGTCGTAATTTTTTAGAAAGAAATATAGAATAAAACTTAGTATGTAAATAAACTAAGAAGAACAATTTTATCGTAAGTAAATTTTATCGTAAATAAACAAAAACAAAACTATTCTGTGAGAGAAATTACAGTATGTTAACAAACAAGTGAAATAAATTATTTTGTCGTAAATTTTTAGAAAGAATATAGAATATTGAATAAAACTTAGAAATAAAGAATAAAACTTAGCTCAGATTTCTATCTTTACAATCTCTCACCACGTGCGTGGTTCCTTCGAAGATGGTTGTTCGCTTTGGTTCACTCACATTAATGTGCGTTGTATATATACTATTTACTTTCTTTTTCAACGGATATAATGCAGGACCGTCGTTAAACTACAGGTACCGAGTTTTGTGTCGGTTTCAGTAAATATTTATCTTCGATATATATATGTATGTATGTACATGTTAAGGTGATTGAAACAGTTGTTGGGTTTTTAAGATGTCATCTAAAATAAAAATATGATTTTATTCCAGCATGTTATTGATTGGTATATATACATATACATACATACATACATACATATATATATATATATATATATATATATATATATATATATATATATATATACATAAACATAATTAAGGGATCAGCAAATATTTGCTTCACCATATACCGAAGTTCAGAAATAGCAGCTAAAAAAGCTGCTGCTATTTTTAGCTGCTATTTCTGAACTTCAGTATATGGTGAAGCAAATATTTGCTGATCCCTTAATTATGTTTATAAATATATATGAGATTTTAAATAAGTTCTCCATCAATAATGGTGCTTACATACCGATGGGCTTGGTAAAAATTATTAATTATTAATTGATTTATTAATTAATAAATTGATAATCCTTTACCCTTTTAATTTGTTATATATATATACATATATATATATAT
Organism: Octopus bimaculoides; assembly: GCF_046866305.1. Lineage (NCBI taxonomy): Eukaryota > Metazoa > Mollusca > Cephalopoda > Octopoda > Octopodidae > Octopus > Octopus bimaculoides. Next base: position 118,478,040 of record NC_142928.1, on the reverse strand, counting down.
ATATATATATATATATATATATATATATATATATATATATGTATGTATGTATGTATGTATGTAATGTGTGTGTGTGCGTGTGTGTGTGTGAGTGTGTGCTTGACACAGAGAGAAAGAGAGAAAGAGAAAGCGTGTATGTTAGATAGAGAGTGTAGGTTATGAAAGTGCATATATGGGAGACAGATATAAAAAGAACAAGCGGTGAGGGAGAGTGATTAAAAAAGAAAAAAAATGAGGAAAGTAGTTTAAACAATATTGTAACAGAAGGCCGTTTTTTAATTAGTTGTTTTATAATGTTTATTATCCGTAAGTTTAAATAGCGTTTCATTGTATTTTAGATTTAAACAATAACAAATCAATAATGTTTTGACGTATATGAACCACTTTCGAAAACAGAAACAAACACTATTGACTTTTATCACACATCTGCTACCTCATGTGTTTTAAATGCATTATCTAACCATTCAAAGGTTTTTAATTTCCCTATTTTAATATTTTTTCAATGAACGCGGTCGGATTAACAATAAAATTTCAAAGAAATTTTTTTAATGATAACTATATAGATTAACAAAGTCTGAAATAAAAGTTTCAAACCAGTAACCAATATTAGTAGTTCAGGTCAGGATAGGTTCTTATTGCTGCTGTTATGATGTAACCCAGAACAACCAGTTTCGTGGCCAAATGATAGAAGAATAAGACCTCTACTCACTTTACAATAAAAAAAAAAAGCACGTGTGCGAGGTTAGAAGAACGGAAGAAGTCGTAGACACGCCAATAACCAGCCGTGTCTGAAGAGACAGTTCAAGTGATAATCAGGTTATCTGCCTGTTTCGAGTACACACACATAGCTTTACTCCCACTACTTCCTCTTTGTGCTACAGACTACTACTACTACTACTACTACTACTACTACTACTACTACTACTACTGCTGCTGCTGCTGCTGCTGCTGCTGCTGCTGCTGCTACTACTACTACTACTACTACTACTACTACTACTACTACTGCTGCCGCTGCTGCTGCTGCTACTACTACTACTACTACTACTACTACTACCACATAGTTAGTTAGCTACACGTACAACCACGTTTACCAGGAATAACCAGCATATACTCATCACTGCAGTTATTAGTCCGGTCTTACTACTACTGTTACCAGAATGCTCCTCCTGCAAGACAGTCACTATGCTCTTACTACTATAGTTATCAGCATGGTGTCACCAAGGTGGTAACCAACATAGTTTCTGACCACCATGGTTACTAGTACACTCTCACTACTACGGTTACCAATACAGTTTAATCAACACGGTAACAAGTACAGTCTCATCACCCGAGTTACTATTGTTATTTCACTACTATATATGCCACTACAGTATGATTAACATGGTTAACAGTACAGTTACATCGTTACAGCAACCAGGACGATTTCACCCGTATAGTTTCGTTAACAGGGTTAGCAGTGCAATCACAACCAAAACAAATGGTGCGGTCTGACCACCTCGGTTATCAGTACGGTCTGATCATCTTGATTAAATGTACGGTCTCACCATCATGTTTAGCATTACAGTTCACCTTCATGGTTAATTTACCAGCAACTTATGACGCGTTAAAGCAGTTTATAAATGGAATGTTTTTGTTGTAAAATCCTCAAGATAAGCCTTCTAGTGATCCACCTATTATGCCTACCACTCTCAATTAATTGCAACAATATTCACGCCTCTCGTTTCTTATAAAATACTTAATATAAATCGAAATTTGTGACATATACACAATATTCCATATTTTGTGCAATAGAGATGATTGATTAAATCGATGCAAGGCATCATTGATCTTGGTGAAGTTTGAATTCAGAAGATGATTTGGATATTACTTGTTGGTAGAAGGCATTTTCCGAGATATTTTGCCCATTATGTAATCTACTGCCTTCTGTACGGCATAGACGGAACAAACCATTTGGACGGACAAACCATTATATCCATCCGAATTTATTTTATCAACACACAAATGACTAAGGTTAGGATATATCTCAATATATCTCAATATCAACTCTGATTAAGATATATCTCAATATCAACTCAAGGCTAAGATATATTTCAATATCAACTCTATTCCATTGCACATGTAATGCAGTTCACTTAGCTGGTTTCTAGAAATGTGTTGACCTTCAGCGAATCTCTAAGAATATCGCAGTCTCCTGGAGAATGACGTTTATGTTGTACTATATGATGTTGCTCTTCAAGTTTCTCGAAACAAATGGAGGTTATGCCTTCTATCTGACAGATGTTTTCATGGCGAGAATTAAACGTATTTCTGGTACTTGGTTGTGTGGCTAGCTCAGAAATGCTTATGACACCTGAAAAGAATACTAAATTTTAACAGTGTCATATCCAATATTTAATAAGTAATTTGTTATTCTAAAGGAAACAGTACTGTGCATTTGTCTCTGATAGCAGGCCCATATCTCATTACCGATAAGAAGAAAAGTTACAATACAAAGGAGACGTTATGATTGCCCCAGAAGCAATGGGCGAGTTTTCCCAAATACCTATGACGTTTGACACAACCTAATCGAGATCAAATGACTCTAAGTTGCACAAGATGCCCAAATACATTCAAGTTGCTTGTCCATACGGCTTAGTTGTGTCGATTATAGAAGTCTGCAGGCATAACTGGATTTTGGTAACTTTTAACAAGAAACAAAAAGTTTTTCACTGAATATGTACTTAAATAAGATCGCCTCAAATATTGACTCTCCTATACATTCTACTTTTCAGTTTAACAGAAAGAAATATACTTTCATCCATCCATCCATCCATATATATATATATATATATATATATATATATATATATATATATATATATATATATATATATGTATGTATGTATGTATGTATGTATGTATGTATGTATGTGCGCGCGCGCGTGTATACGTACATACATACATATATACACACGCTGATATATGACCTACGTTGGACCCTATTCGCATAATCACCGAACATGAAGCTTAACTATGGTCTGTCCATAGCACTTACTCAGCATTACCCGACACCTCTGGGTCTCATTGACACCATTACCTCTCATAACCCCCCCTCTCTCTCTCTCTCTCTCTCTCTCTCTCTCTCTCTCTCTCTCTCTGTATATATATATATATATATATATATATATATATATATATATATATATATATATATATATATATATATATATATGGGAGAATGTACGAAAAAAAACAACAGACGAGGACGGGTGGTGTAAACAACAAAAGGATGTATTAGTTTGACGCTCGGGAATACAGAAAGTCTTTAACGTTTCGAGCTACGCTCTTCAACAGAAAGAATACGGAGAAAACAAAGAGAAAACAGTCCAGAATGAGTAAATCCAGAATGAAAGAAGGTAGAATCCAGAAGTGCATGTTTGATGAGTGGAGACAGGATTTTTAAATTGAAAAATAGTTACGCACACAACAGACTTACTTTCTCATTCTCACACAATACGCTAAGTCGCAACATTGAGTCAAGACAACTGAGCGTGTATGAGAATGTAGGAGATTACCAAAGTAGCTGAAAGGATTTCCAGGTTACGTAGTACTATTTAACTTGGTGTGTGTCCAAGCCTTGAAACATCATACCAGATGCTTGCTCAGCATCATAGCTTCTAGCCCAGCATTATGTTATGATGCCACATGCATCAGTTCCTACGACTGGCCTGATAGCGCAAACTTCAAAGTTGCGCCGATGAAATGACTCATTTCTTGAATACTTCATTCGAATGTGATGGAATCATGCTACTAAACACATAAACATATACCTAATGTGTCTATGTACATGTTATCATCCAATTTCTGAGTTATTTGCTCTTTGTCAGAGCTTTGCTTTTCATTCCACAATGAGTCAAATCAGGTCTCCATCTACCTCGCTAAGCAAGTTTAACGGAGTTATCAATTTAATCGCAAACGACCTGACCACGCAATGGGTTTAACTGTTACATGCTACCAACAGCGCTCTCAAGCAACTTTACATTCACAAGAGCGCGCACGCACACACACACACACACGCACACACACACACACACACACACACACACACACACACACACACACACACACACACACACACACGTATATATAATGAAAATTAAATCCGAGCAGGTTTAAGGACTCTAGTATAATCCGGGTTTCGGCAAACCACTTCGAATGAAAAGGAATAACGGGAGATTATTCAAGGTAAAAAATCACGTGATATTTCATCCGAATGGCAAATCCTGAGTTCACTTCGCTGGATTACAAAAGTTTACAGACTGTATATTAAAGAGATTAAGATAAAAATGGAGAATTATGCATCTGTACA